>NC_143146.1:39643560-39795075 GCF_059928025.1 Delphinapterus leucas | reverse complement strand
TCACGGGCCCAGCCGCTCCACAGCATGTGGGATCTTCCTGGACCGGGGCACGAACCAGTGTCCCCTGCATTGGCAGGCCAATGTGCCACCAGGGAAGCCCTTTGTATAGACTTTTAAGCAGAATCAATTGCAAACATTTATTTTTATAGATCTAAATTTGTGGCTATGATAGCACTATATGCCTTGTAGGACTTGGATGGAACAATAAAATCTTTCTGGAAATTGTTTCAAGAGACTATTGTGATTATCAGATTTCCTCTCTTTTGTGACTCTAGCACATAGCATAAATCCTGTCTTTAGTAACTTAGTATTTCTTGAATAACTGAATGAACCATGTCTCTCTATAAGAAATATATATTTTGGTGGAATTATTAGCTCAGGAGAGAGTTAGAAAATTATCAACAGGTTTTTTTTTGAATGCATACTACATGCCACACATTGATATAACTTAAATATATTTTCTAATCAACCCCCAAATAGAGTAAACTGCTTCACTATTATTGATTTTTTTTTAATTTAGTAGTTTTTTAAGTGCAAAGGAACAAATATGTTTTAGTATGGGGTTACTCAATTTGAATGAATGAGACAGGCTGCATAATAATCCAGCAGGCATCCTTTTTTTTTTTTTTTTCCGGTACGTGGGCCTCCCACTGCTGTGGCCTCTCCCATTGCAGAGCACAGGCTCTGGACGCGCAGGCTCAGCGGCCATGGCTCACGGGCCTAGTTGCTCAGTGGAATGTGGAATCCTCCCAGACCGGGGCACGAACCCGTGTCCCCTGCATCAGCTGGTGGACTCTCAACCACTGCGCCATCAGGGAAGCCTAGGCATCCTTTTTTGGTAACTCATACTTACAGTTGGGAAGTAAATGCAAGTAATTAAATGATGTATGAGAGATCAGATCTCAGTGGTTCTCAATCAGGAGGCATTTTGACCCCCAGAGGGCATTTGGCAATATCTCATGTCTGAAGACATTTTTGGTCCTCACAAATGGCAGGATGTTATGGGCATTTATGGAGTAGAGACCAGGAATGCTGCTAAACATCCTGCAATATGTAAGACAATCTCCTACAACAAATAATTATCTGACCCAAAATGTCAATGACACTGAATCTTCGAAACTGTGAGTTAGAAGAGGTATTCACACAATTTGGGGTCTCAAAGTAGGGAATGTAAAAATTGGTATCTAATAGTAGAGCCTTAATAATTCTCTTTCATAGTTACTGATGCAGTGACTAAACAAGAGTATTTCCATATATGTATATCTATGTGAGAAAAATTCCAGAATGGCTCATACAACTGCAGATGCTAGTACATGAAAGGATTTTAGTCCATATTCGATAAGTACTCACTGACTTTCCCCTATTGAAAGAACACATTATCTTAGAAAATTAACTTACATATTCTGTATTTTGGGAGTGATCTTTGCCTTTGTAGTGGTTATGTTAGCTGTTTTAACAAATAAACTCCAAAATCTCAATGGCCTAATCCAATAAATTGTTTTGTGCTCAGCCAAGAGACAAATGTGGCAGTTCTACTTAGAAGTAAATTTTCTCCATGTGGTGATCCAGTGACCTAGGTCTGCTCCATTGTATGACTGCACCATCTCTATGATCTCAGAATATCTACTTCAGATATTCAGGAGAGAGCACGATCCTCTTGCTTTCAAAACCCCTGGCCCAGGAATTTACGCATCATTTCTGTTCATGTTCCATTGATGAGAAGTGGTGACCTAACCACACCTGGATTTAAGAATTACTGAGCAGCCATGTTGCACTTCATATATCATTAGTTTTATTTTATGCAAAGGAGAGAATAATTTTTTATACAACTGACTTTCACTACCAGAATCCAATTCCTTTATTCCATTCTCAAATTTTAAAAGCCTATTAATTGCTGAGCACTCTACCAGATTCTAGAGACACACATACAAAAATGAATTTTCTTGTCTACTAGGGATGTACAATCTAGAAAGGGCCTTTAATCATCTCAGAGGTAATTCCTCTGAACTGAAACCCTGTATTTGAATAAACTCAGCAGAATACTCTGATACATTTCTATACCTTGCTTAGTGTAAACGTTTTCTCAGTGCCTGTTATGGACTGCATGTTTATGGTCCCTGCAAAATTCTTAAGTTGAAATCTTTCCCTTAGATATGATAGCATTAGGAGGTGGGGCATTTGGAAGGTAATTAGGATCAAATGAGGTCATGTGGGTGGATCCCTCATGGATGGGATTTGTGTCCTCTTAAGAGACAGAGAGAGCTTGCTTCCTCTCTCTGCTCTTTGCCATGTGAAGTTACCAAGAGAAATCAGCAATCTGAAACCTGGAAAAGATTTCTTACCAGAGCTATTTCTTACCAGACCATGCTAGCATGGACTTTCAGCTTCCAGCACTGTGAGAAATAAATTTCTGTTGTTTATATGCCACCCAGTCTGTACTTTTTTTTATAGCAGTCCAAGCTAACTAAGACAGTACCATTTATAGTTATCCTCAAGCACGTTTAACTTTAGGGAAATCCTATATGGCAAAATTGCCCTAATCAGTATCTCTAATGGAAAGATGTGGCAAGAATTTCTAAAAACAAAGACTCTTATCATAAATAGTGGTTCCCTCCTTAAAGGGGCAACTTTGGATTCTAAGGTATTTCAAAGCATGTATAAAAGTGGCATTCAAATGTTCAGATAAGCAACTATCAAATAAAATGTGTTTTGATCTAGTTATTTCTCCTTTTCTTTGTACATGGGCATATAAAATAAAATAAAAATTGAAACAAGATTTGAAAATATGGCCACTTAAACATGTGTTCCGCAAAGACACATACCACATTTTACTGTCTTCTGTGGTTACAGATACATTTATTCTTTAATCCAAAATCAGTTCTACTCTTCCAAACTGGTGTCTCACAAAGGTAGATCCTTAGTGATAACCAGTTTGTTTTCCACTGTGGCAGAGAAATTTAACTGCCTAAAACAAACTTTTTTTAATCCTGTTTCAATTAATAACAGACTCTCATTTTTAACTCAGTATGTTACCTATCAGAGGGAAAGATTTCATTTTCCAGCTTCATCACAGGATAAGTGAGACCACATGACTAATGATATATAAATGGGACTGTCCCTCCTGTTAGACAATGGGTTAAAGGGAGCTGATTAAACCTAAACATCCTCTTTTTTATTTTTTTTATTTTCTTGCCTTTTGCTTTGTTTCTTTCTTCCAGTCAATAACTTGGCTCTGATAGCTGCATCTCCAGTAGTCATAATGGACCATGATGAACCTGAAAATATAGCCATACACCAACATGATGCAACAAAAAGATGGGAGCCTCGGTGTCTGGTGAATACTTTGGATCTAGCATAACTTACCTGGACATATCTCTAAACTTCTTTTATAGTGAGAGAGAAATACATTTCTATCTTGTTTAATCTATCCTGATTTATTTGTTCATTTTTTTTCTTGTCTGTTATTTTTAGCTAAACTTCATTCTAACATTCTACCAAGGTGAGTTATGAGGAATTACTCTTATACTTTGTTCAAGACTCCATTTAATCTTCATGTTTTCCACAAGCCCAGGCTCAACCACTCTGGGATTGAGTGAACCCTTCTGTGAACTCATGCAGAAGTTGCCATTTTTAATACTCCACTTTATGACTCTTTTTCAGGTTTGGGTAAACTATTTATTGAAAGATAACATAAGACCCGAAAAATGCACATATCATCATTGGCCAGCTCAATGAACTATCAGAAAGTAAATATACCCATGTAACCATTATCAGTACTCTAGAAGAGTACTGTAGTACTCTACAATTTCTACATGTCACTGAAGGATAACCATTATCCTAGATTTTAACAAAATAGATTGGTTTTGTCTGGACTTTATATAAATAGAGCTATACTGTACACAATTTTTTTTTAGATCTGAGTTTTTTCCCTCAATATTATGTAAGTGAAGCTCATTTATGTTTTTGCATGTTGTATTTATTTTTTCATTGTCATTATCTATAGTATTTTCTAGCATAGTGTGTCCCAATTTATTTTTTAAATTTTACTCTGATTAAACCATTGTGGTTGTTTCCAGTTGGGAGCTATTATAACTCTACTACTGCAAAGTGCCACCACTTTGGCATAATTGTTTATTTCTTTTTTGCTGTATAGCTAGAAGAGAAATTGCTGGATCCTGGGATATAAAAAAGTCTATCTTTGGTAGTAATGTCAAATAGTGTTTCAAAGTGGTTATGCCAATTTAGCCTCTTACCATCAGTCTCTAAGTTCCTTGTTTGACTGTTTATCCTGAAATGCCTATAGAAAGTTAATTAACTCAAATATTATCTGTGTTGACTTCCTATTACTTAAAACTTAATGAGAAAAATGTCTATAATTTCTATCTGGTGTATTTCTAACCTGCCACTTTTGGGGTATTTATCTGTGATGATAGCCACTGTTTCACTGAAAAAAAACGTATTAAACTCTTAACCACAAAGACATTTCTAAATTTCATAAGTAAAAATGAATTAGATAATTTTCTTGACACTCCAAGATTATTTAATACAGTCTGTTATTGACTAACAGATATATTTTAGTTTATTAATTGTAATGTATTTTTACAAATAGATATATTAAATTACTAGAAGAAACAGTATTATTTCAGATAATGGATGTTTTGATATGGTATACGTGCTAACTAAAAATACATTGCCAACACTTAAGAGGTTGGTTTGGTGATGAAAACTTTTCCATGACTAAAACCAAAGGAGAATCTCCTACAATATAAAACATTCTTCAATGAACTTAGGTCATAACTGACTTCAACTGACATAACTTGTCACTGACAACTTTCTAGGCTTTACTTCAGCCCCTGAGACACATGATAGGCTTATATTACCCAGCCGCCTTTGCCCTTAACACTTCTAGCTTTATATGTACTATAAACTCATGGCTTTGTGTTGATAGCACGACCTGAGGTATGTGTACATGGTGTGTGCTAGGGACAGGTGTGGCTCTCTGGAACAGGAAGAGTTATCTTGGCACTAGCAAGAAGAAATATGGATTGACAATAGAAGTGATCAGTCATGAGTAATCAAGTTTAATAGGCCCAAAGTAGAGTGATCCATACCAGTTCTATGCTGGAAATTTAGAATCAAGGGCAATATGATCTTTGAGGAACATTTCAAGGGCAATGAAGATTGGAGAGATGTGAGCTATAGATATGAAGCTGAGTTATATCAGAAACTCTATACAAAATCCAAACCAATGAGAACAGATACAATATCACCTGCATGAAATAGAACCTGCAAGAATAAAGTGGGGAGGACTTCTCAGGCCATAGGGAAAAAAAAACACAAATATTGTTCTTCCTTAGGTAGCAATATTCTGTGGAGGCAGGGAAATTTGAGTAGCCAAGAGACACAGACTGAATCATTTCAGGTAGATTGCATGGCTCTTGCACATGGGTATTTGACCTGGGAAGAGTTGAAGGAGAGGGAGGAAGAACATGTACACTGACAAGCACTCAGTTTAGCCAAATGAATTTAATATGGTTACTACCTTCACAAAATTTATAACTAGCAGAGGACACAGATCCTTATATAATAAACAATAATACAGTGAGATATGTTTCATATTAACATTATGAGACATAGCCTGATAAAAAGAAAAGAACATAAGTATCAGATGTAAACAAACCTGGAAATCAGTGCTGGCACTACAACTTCTTCAGTTCATTTTCCTTATTGGTAAAATGAGAAGAATAAAGGGAACTTGATATGGATTTTTGTTATGATTAAAGATAGTAAGCAACTTAAGGGGCCTTAATAGATCCTAATATTATTTTATTATTGTTATTGTTATTATCCTGTGTCAGGAACTAGTACATACATGAATTCATTTAACCTTCATTGTATTCCATAAGGTAGGTATACTTATTACCTAATTTATATAAGGGAGCTGAATCACAGAGATTTAGACACTTGACCAAGATACTCTACCAAGGAAATGGTTGAGTTCATTTTCAAATGCAAATTCTAGGCATCTTGGGCAATTAATATCAATACATAGTAGCTTAATAAAATAAAAAAAAATAGTGGAGAGGGTGTGGAGAAAAGGGAACACTCTTGCACTGTTGGTGGGAATGTAAATTGATACAGCCACTATGGAGAACAGTATGGAGATTCCTTAAAAAACTAAAAACAGAACTACCATACCACCCAGAAATCCCACTACTGGGCATATACCCTGAGAAAAATCATAATTCAAAAGGAGTCATGTACCACAATGTTCATCGCAGCTCTATTTACAATAGCCAGGACGTGGAAGCAACCTAAGTGTCCATCGACAGATGAATGGATAAAGAAGATGTGGCACATATATATAATGGAATATTACTCAGTCATAAAAAGAAATGAAACTGAGTTATTTGTATTGAGGTGGATGGACCTAGAGACTGTCTTATGGAGTGAAGTAAGTCAGAAAGAGAAAAACAAATACTGTATGCTAACACATATATATAGAATCTAAAAAAAAAAAAAAGGTTCTGAAGAACCTAGGGGCAGGACAGGAATAAAGACGCAGATGTAGAGAATGGACATGAGGACACTGGGAGGGGGAAGGGTAAGCTGGGACGAAGTGAGAGAGTAGCATGGACATATATACACTACTAAATATAAAACATAGCTAGTGGGAAGCAGCTGCATAGCACAGGGAGATCAGCTTGGTGCTTTGTGTCCACCTGGTGGGGTGGGATAGGGAGGGTGGGAGGGAGAAGCAAGAGGGAGGAGATATGGTGATATATGTATATGTATAGCTGATTCACTTTGTTATACAGCAGAAATTAACACACCATTGTAAAGCAATTATACTCCAATAAAGATGTTGAAAAAAAAAAAGAATAGTGAGTCATGGACAAATTTACAAAAAATAGTGGGAACACAGATACATTTACCACATTTCCTTTGTTTATGAGTATAAATACCTAAAGTATCATAGACTAGAAGGAGTTGAAAATTAGTGCATCTAACTGAACTCTGGAAAGCCTTGGGGATAACTTGGTACTTGAATACCATCAGATTCCCATCTCTTGCTCTTACCTCTGCTTCCCTCTTTGTGTTCATTTCTCAGGGATACTTGAAACTCAGCCAGTGTCAGCCAGGTGCTTGCAGTATTATTGTCTTGTGGCCAGACAGGAAAAAAGACACTTATTTCCCCCAAGTTCTATGTGAACAATACCTAGGAAGGTCTGTCCAAGATTGGGTTAATGTGCAATGGAAATTATGCTTAGAAAAGAGCAGGTGGGAGGAGAAACCCAAGCAAGGTTTCTGGGTTTATGGGTGCTGAGGTACATAGCTATTAAAATTTGTCTCTTACAAAGGATAACCAAGTACATTTGTGTGGGAAGAGAGAAAAGGGCTGATGATGTCTAGGATAGCTTTCATATCCTGAAAACCATGTAAACTTCATTTTATCCTATCATGTAACTTTAAATGAATTCATTATATCACTAATTATAGTTTTATTTGATACATTTTGGAAGACTTCAATATATTATATATGACATCTGGTGGAAGGAATTTGACTAAAATGAATATTTCTGTATAGAAGATAGATGGACAGAACGATGTAAAATACCATGAAAGGAAGTCTTAATTCTTCACAAACATTATCTGAATGATTTTCCTGATTATTTCTATCTTTTAAAAAGGTACATATTATGCGGTAATTGTTCTTTTAACTACTGACACAATTAATGCTTAAGGCATGAGAAATATAATTTATGGTTTTATTTGGCATGTACTTAAGCACCTGCATAGCAATTACTGGTGTGACATTTTTGTCTGCACTATAAAGCACTGCACATCCTCCCTTTCATCAGTTTAAAATTGAAACAAAGAGGCTGGTTCCTTGGGTAGTACCTGCCCTGATCTTATCTAGTACAATGAAAATATGATTGCCTTCCTGACACTATAAATTACGCTTTCCCAACTCTAGCACCCTTCTGCAACAGAAATCTACACCACTAGTGTGACTCTTTCATGCTATAGGAAGTTGTTTTACCTTTACAATACTAACATAGAAAATCTTCGTCTCTTTTTTTCATCTCAAATTATATGGCCATTGAACATCAGAAAGGAGTTTTTTGTTGCTGTTGTTGTTGTTTTGTTTGTTTATTTTTGCGGTACGCGGGCCTCTAACTGCTGTGGCCTCTCCCGTTGCGGAGCACAGGCTCCGGACCGTGCAGGCTCAGCGGCCATGGCTCATGGGCCCAGCCACTCCGCGGCATGTGGGATCTTCCCAGACTGGGGCATGAACCCGTGTCCCCTGCATCGGCAGGCGGACTCTCAACCACTGCGCCACCAGGGAAGCCCAGGGAGTATTTTTTATGAAACACACGATGTAACATTTCTCCCTACTGTAATGATGAATATAAGGATCTGATTCAAATGGTAAGTGAATATCAAAACTCCAAAATTGAATGAAATTATATCAATTAAGTAGTTATATGGCTCTCATGGGTGAACTTTTTCTTTAACTTTTTCCATTTACAATGAATTGGAAACACAAACAGTCAATAACTGTCACTGCCTTGAAAGTCAAGGTGAAATCCTTGTTTGTGTGGTCTCTGTAGACATCTTCATGCCAAAGGTTGTGATTTCTCCAAGGTTCTTGTTATACCCAATAACCTCAAATGCTTTTTGGATGACACTCTGCTCTGGTATCTGTTTTTTCTCTTTAATTGATACCATTTAACTTCTTTTATTGTATATATTTTCCCTTTTCCTGCCTTTCTGTAATGTCACTTGCTTTTGCTTCTATTCATTAATTTTTTTGGAGCTAAAAGAAAAAAAAAAAGACGCTTTAAAATTCTCCTCAAAATACTTTTCCATCAAACTGCTCTTGAAAAAAAAACCTGTTTTTCATGACACAATTGCAGAATAAACCTATGGTTAATACCTTATTTACACAAACTGAAGGCTGTTGTATCTGTGTTTGGCGACCTTGAAACAGTATTGTGCTCAGTGCCCTTTTTATAACCTTAATTACTGGGGAATACAGAGCTTTAAAGAAAGACTAACATTTCACTTTAACATCCACAATAATCTATTATAAAGCCAGCTAAGCCAGTCCCCAAATACAGAGAAATGTTATTACATGCTCAGCTAGCTGTCAAGGGGCCATGAGTCAGTGGCTTACAGTTATCCAAAGTAACAAGGTTGTTCAGAATTTCCTCCAACAAAGCCAGCCAGCTTATGGAAGGATTAAGCTCCCTTTGATTAGAACAACTGGAACATGTCCTACCCTTTTAATTAGCATTCCCTTTTGCTTGGTGGAGGTTGGTAATT
The DNA here is from genome assembly GCF_059928025.1 of Delphinapterus leucas. Lineage (NCBI taxonomy): Eukaryota > Metazoa > Chordata > Mammalia > Artiodactyla > Monodontidae > Delphinapterus > Delphinapterus leucas. The sequence continues at coordinate 39,785,745 of NC_143146.1, read as the reverse complement.
TGACACTCACATTAGGCATCTCAAGAAATGATTAGGTATTTTGTCCCACTCATGAGAATTAAAGCCATGGTATATACTTCTGCATCAAATAAAATTTGAGCTGCTGAAGGATTTATGTTCAAAACCCTGTAAAATCCCAAGGGCACTATGCCTCTAATAGACAAAATGTAATAACACTCTAACATAATGTGTGGCAGGAGGCTTGGTTAGCCTTCAGGCATAGTATATTACCCTAAGGCCATGCTCTTTTTGCTTTGTATCTTTGGGAACAAAAACTTTTATGTCAGCTTTATTGATATTTTACAGGTTTGCATTTTAATTCATACCTTAAGGCAATTCAGAGAGAGAAGACCTCTATGTATGCTGCTGGATTACTTAGTTGGTGAGTAAATATGATTTTTCAGTGACCACACTAAACAGAGCAGAGCTGAGACTATGTGGAGTAGAAAAAGGAGATGGCCTGCTGCCATTTGTCAAGAAGCACACCTTCTCTCTGAAGACAAATAGAGAGATATATATCTTCTTTCCCCAATTTACAGGCTGCCTTTACTTACACCCTGCTGGTATTTTTATGTATCCCTATTTTCTGGTCTTAATTTGAATTTCCTTTTCCATTTTCCTTATCATATATCTTTTCTTCTCTCTTTCTCTCACCCTCCAGTCTCCCTTTGAATGAATAAGTATCAAAGAAGTCATTTCCCATTGTGAAAATTGCCTTGCGTTTCTTCTCATTTATATGTAGCAAAAATGGTGAAACTTAAAAGCAACTTGTGGAAAAGAAGACTCTGTTAAATACTTCATTTAGCTCTCAATATGACCTGGGAAAAATAAGAATATTAAAAAAGTAACAACTCGATTAGAAAAAGACAATGTAATTCGATTTTTTCATCTTTAGTATCTTCTCTTCCAAAATTGAGTAGCTATTACATCTACTTTATTTACAAGCTACCAAACTTAGATTCAAATTTCAGAATTTTTTTCAAATTATTTTCAGAGAATCTGAAAGATCGTTGTTTATCGTAGTCTTTAAAAATGTATCTAAGTATTTCTGGTGCTTATACCTGTACAGTAATCTATTCACTCAAACCACTATGAGCTGTGACTATTGTAAGAGACACAGAAGATATTAGAGAAGTAAAATGAAATTTCTGTCTAGCTCAAGGAACAGATAGGATAATGGTAACTTCTATCTAAGCAGCAGCTACTAAATTTGCAACTGAAAAAGACGTTTTCTTATGACCAGTTTATTCAGAAGTCATAGCCTTTCTTTTTTTTTTTTCTTTTTGTGGTACGTGGGCCTCTCACTGTTGTGGTCCTTCCCGTCGCGGAGCATGGGCTCCGGACGTGCAGGCTCAGCAGCCACAGTTCACGGGCCCAGCCGCTCCGCGGCATGTGGGATCATCCCGGACCAGGGCACAAGCCCGCGTTCCTTGCATTGGCAGGCGGATTCTCAACCACTGCGCCATCAGGGAAGCCCCATAGCCTTTCTTTATCTTCAGTTGTTTTTGTGTGTTTCCTTATGTTTTAAGGTAGGTTAGAGGACTGTGTTGTGTGAGAAACAGGGGGCTTGATTCATTTGCCTTATGAAAGTGAATGGAGTTGACTATTCTTGTCTGAGAGCTTCTTCTGTATTTGAGAAGTAGAAGGTGAAATCTTTAGCTCAGAGTAGAGAGATGGGTTTAGAGATATGATGAAAGAAGGTTTGAAAAGGCTGTTGTAGATAATGGGAAAGAAACTGACTTTGGAAGTAGAGAAGGTTGGATGGGCCACACTGAGGGCCTAGTTTTCTAGTTGTGAAATTTTCTACCAACAGCTCTCAGCAAACCAGAGGTACACAACAAAAGATGTTTAAGGATTAAAAATTTGCCAGGCTTATCTAATGGAAGGAGAAATTGCCTATGAGTTGACTATATTAGATGTAGATGAGTTTAAACAAACACTAAGAGCAAACTCATTTTCCTGTAATAAAGGCAACATCAAAAATTGTTTTCTAATACATGTACACTTTTGATATTTGAGTAATACATGGACAGTACATGTTCTCATAACGTTAGGGCAAGCGTATATTTTTGCTGCTTTCCATGCTTTTTCTTTAGTCTTGAATTAAGATTGGCCTCAGAGGGACAAACAAATAATTCTTTGAAGTGACAAGTATATATATTTGTATGTTTGTATGTTTGTTAACTCCTACTACAAAAAAAAAATTGTATAAATCACCTACTAAAAAAAGTTCTTCCAAAAGTTATTATATGGATTTAGAATCATTAGATGTGTGATTTCTGAAATTATTTTTCAAACTCCAGGGCCACACATCTTTGAAGAATATACAACCTAAATACTAACACATGGAAACATTTTCTCTGGGCCAAAAAACATGCTACAGAGAACAAAGATATTTGTTTCACGCCCTTACTCCCTTAACATGCAACATGTTAAGCCACTTATTATGAGACCAAATGGGCCAGATTAATCTAATGAGTTCTATTTGTTTGGTCAAAATAGTATTTAAAAGATTCCTAGTGGGCACACACTTTCCAGTTTACAAATTCTCCATCCCTTTTATATTATTTTGTACTTCACATTCACCTATTTATATTGCATGCCTCTGTAGGCATCTAGAATTGGAACTGCTGCTTTAAGACCACATTCTTCTTCATTACACAGTAAGAGAATAGTAGAATTACATTGTTATTCTTAGCAATAGTAAGGATAAAAGAGAGTGAAGAAAGCTGCTTTGTTTTAATTGAATAATAATAGTGGTCACAATTTAATGTATAGATGATCTACAGATTAAAAAAAATTCCTCACTATAACTATATAAGAAAAATGCTTTTATCTTCATTTTACAGGTGAGAAAACTGAAGCTCATTGACATTCAGGATGGCAAAATTAATCATTGGGAAATACACCTAGTCCTCTCTATAACAAAGGCCTACTCTGAGTTGCCTTAATAGACATGGAGACTAAATGTAATGCTGTATTCTTGATGGGATCCTAGAAATAAAAAGGAAGTTAGGTTAAAACTAAGAAAATATGAATTAAGCACCGGCTTTAGTTAATATAGTCAATGCTGGTTCATTAATTGTGAGAAATGTATCATACTAATATAAATGTTGATAACAGGGAAACTGATTGAGGGGTATATGAAACTTTGTACCCTATTTGCAATTTTCTGTAGTCCAACAACTATTCCAAAATGAAAATTATATTTAAAAAAATTGAAGAAACATCAGGAACAGAAGTCAAATATAAGTGTTCCAGAGACAATGATAATATTGTTTTCCAGAATTAACTGTTTCATTTATACATAGATTTAAGTCCTTAACTCTTTAATAGTGGAAAGTTCATTTTCTCTTTTTTCTAAGAAAATTCCAGTAGCAAGAGAGTAAGGGAGAATAAAGAGTAGTTTCCTTTTCTTCCTTCCTTTCTTTATCTTTCTTTCTTTCAATTTCTTTCTTTCTTTCTTTCTTTCATCTTCTTTCCTTTTTTTGTATGAAAAATAAATTTCATGTTTTTGAGAGACTGAAAGATCCCAAGTGACCATATCTGTCTCTTTCACTGTTGTACTTTCAAGGCCTAGAAGAATGCCTTCTGCATGGCAAGTACCCAAGCCTTCCTCATATATTTGTTTCATGAAAAATTAAGTGATTAATAAAGAATATTAAGGGTGACTACCTACAATAAGTGCAATGAATCTATAAAAATTAATATTCTCTCCAGATAATTTTATTTGTCTTTAGATATTTGGTTTTTTTCCTACCCTTTCTCAACAGTCCTACCATTTCTAAAAAATTAATCAGTATATATGTTTAAAAATAATTGTTTTAAACAAATGAGGGCAAAGAAACCAAAAGAGGTTACTGGATTCCCTCAAAGTTTCATAACCACTTACTGAAAGAATACAAACTAGTATATTGGCATTCAGAGATTTTTTTTTCCTATTATGTAACAGTCCTTCTTCTTTAGAATTAGTTATATAATAAGAACCTGGTGATATCTAATGAAATATTTTGATATAAGTTATTGTTAGATAAAGCAATACAGGTATAGCTCTTAGAAATAGACCTCAATTAACACTAGAGGAAGTTGTTAATGGATATAAGAAACTGTGCTAAAACTAAAACATAATGAGTATCCAGGAAGGCTATAGGAGTATTTTTTTTTCACTAAAATCTTTAAAGAAAGGACATTTTTAGTCCATTTCTGAGTCATGGTTTAGGTAAAAATCATGCACAATGATACATTGTTTCTACTTTTTCTTGTTAAAGAGAAATAAATATTATATACTTATATGAAACAATAATTTTAGCCATTCATAAAAGCAATAATACATTTTTAAAAAATCTTTAGGATTGTTTCATTTCTCTATGTATAATGTGGTGTGTTCTGACCTTGAGTTAATACTAATGATTTTAGAAAAATAAAAAATCATGTTTCAAAAAGAATTAGATTGTTATAAGTGAATACTGGAATCTAAATAGTTTATGACATTAAATATTTAATCCAAAATATTGGTTGAATTACCCAAACTTGAGGTCTGATGATTTGTGTTACCTGAGAATTTTTTCTTATTGTTAAAAATTACAAATAGGGTATAAATCAGGTATGTGTGTTTTGATGATGTTTTGATATTGTGGTGTTCCACCTCTCACAGTTAATGTTTTCTTATCATTGTATTTAGTCATTCAACAAATATTAATTATGCCCCTACTATGTGCCAGGTACTGGGGATACAAAAGTGAAAATAACTGGCAGATATCACTGATCTTATGGCTCTTAAATTCTATGAGGAAGACAAACAATACACAATATTAAAAAAGTAAAATATATAGAGTGTGAGATACTGATATGTGCTAAGGAGGAAAAATAATGTAGGAAGGAAAATTGAAATTTTAGACAAGGATCCCAGAGAAGTTATGTATGAGAAATTGCCTTTTGTAAAGAACTAATCTGGAGAGGAACAATTTAGGAAGAGAAAAGATTAAAAAAATAAAAGAAGAAAAATAAAAAGAAAGGTCTAGAGATTGGAGTATTCCTTGATTTGGGGATAAACTGTAAGATAGTCATAATTATGGTTAAAGGGAGTAAATGAGGGGGACAGTAAGAGATGAGGTCCCAGATGCAATGAGAGGGGTAAATCATGTAGGTACTTCAAGGTCATTGTAAGAAATCTGTTTTTTCCTTTGAGTGATGTGGAAAGATATTGGATGGTTTTGAGCAGTGAGCAAAATATAAGCTGCCTTATATTTTAATAGGATCACAGTGACTGCTATGTTGAGAGGAAACTAAAAACAGCCGAAGAAGAAAGTCTATCTAGAAGGCTATTTCAATAGTCCACATAAGAGAACTTGTTGGTTTGGCTTGGCTCAGATTATTGGCAGTTGTGGTGTGAAAAGTGGTCTAATCTTGAAGCGATTTTGAAGAGGAACCCAATGGATATCCTAATGGGTTTGAGGAGCAAGTCAAAGGTGAGTCAAAAATACTCAAATATCTTTGCTTACATAACTATAAAAAGAAGGTTGCCATTGACTAAGATATAAATATCAAGGGAGAAGGAGGAGTTAGGAAGGAATGTTAAGGCTATACGTTACACTTGTCAAAATTATTACACATTTAAGCACAGGTAATAAGTAGATAGTTGAATATTTGGATTTGAAATGCACAGTAGGGACTAGAATAGAAATAGAAATTATTAATTTATCAGTATATAGATATTATTTAAAACTGCAATATTGGATGCATTACCCTAGTTAATATAAATATTTAAGATGAAATTCAAAGAGCAAGTCTTAGAGAAATCCAAATTATAGAAGTTGGAGAGATATAAAGTAAGCAGTAAAAATAGGGTTGATGGAAAATTGGTGAGTGAGATGCCCTGGAAGCTAAGTGGAGAAATTATTTGAGGGAGGAGAGAGTGATCCCCTGTGTCAAAGGCTGTCCATAGGTCAAGTGAGATAAGGGCTGAGAAATGAAAATTGGATTTAAAATCTATTTTTTCAGGTCTTTGGTAACTTCAGTTAGAACAGTTTCTTGTAGTGATGTGGGAAAAAGAAAAACCTGATTGGAATGTATTCATGAGAAAAGGAGAAGAAAAAAAATTGGAAGAAGCAGGGAAAGATAATTATTTCAAGGACATTCATAGTAAAAGGAAAGAGAAAAAGGGACAGTAACTGGGGTAAGATAAAATTTGTCATTTTGTATTTTTTTTATTATGGGAGAGTAATATCGTGTTTGGATACTTTATTAGTTTCCTATGGCTGCTGCAACAAATTACCACAAACTGGTTGTCTTAAAACTATAGAAATGTATCCCCTCATGGTTCTGGAGAGCAGAAGTCTAAAATCAAGGTCTCAGCAGGACTACACCACCTCTGGAGGTTCTGGGGACAATTCTACTTTGCCTCTTCCAGCTTCTGGTGAGTCCAGGAATTCCTTGGTTTCCCTGGATTTATTACTCCAATTTCTGTTTCCTTGGTCACATTTCCTCTTCTTATTCCTTTGTCTCCATCTTCTCATCAGTCTCTTTTAAAGATACTTGTCATTGGAATTAGGGCACACCTGGGTAATCCATGATGATCTCATCTCAAGGTCCTTAATTATGTCTGCACAGACTCTTTTTCAAAGTAAAATAACATTCACAGGGTCTGGGTTCCAGGGTACAGACATATCTGGGGGGCATCATTCAAGCCACTACAGATACTGATAAAATGATACATTAGAGAGGAAAAAACTGATCATATGGGAGAGAAGCAGATATTTGCTAAATCAATATTTGTGAGAAAGTAATGAGATGGGAATTAGTGAATGAGTTGAGTACATGGTAGTCCTTCTATTGTAACAGGAAAAATCCTAAGATATACGGGTAGAAAGATGAGTAGATGAAATGATAGTTTATAGAACTCTTCTGATTTCTTCAATTTTCTCAGGCAAGACACAAATACATTACTTTAGGTAATTTTTTTTTTCTTTCCAGAAGAGGACCTGAGCTGAGGATTTTTCTGCAAGCAATTTATTAAGAAAGTACTCTCAGAAGAGACCATTAAGAGAAATGGCAGGAGAAGGATGAAGAAGGAGAGGAAGTCAAGAAGGAAGGCATTTTCAGTCACAGTAAATATTTAGCCTGATCTTGGAGGGGAATTCTGGAATGTAAATTGTACCTAAGAATTGTACTGATCAAAGATAAGTGAGCTAGACTTTCATACAACAATATGCATCAGTCATTGTTTAAATGTTTCCCAGGGGTGGCAAATTCCCAGAACTATTCTTACAAACAGAATCCATTACCCTGAGATAGTCCTCTGACAAAAAAAAAACAAACAAACAGGTGCTAGCTATTTGAGGTAAAAACACTCTTGAAGCCAAGGACTAAACAACAACAAAAACATATAAGAACTAAAAATAGATCAGAATGTTTCTCAGAGGATAATGACATTGTTAAATATAATCATTGATTGAAAGTGAAAATGAGAGAGAAGATATTGGAAATTGAGGAGAGAGAAGAAAAATGAAATAGTTATCTAAGAGGGTAGATGTGAAATTGGACTTAGGTAATAGAGTATGACTATTGGAAGAAACTAAGAATATGCTACATTTACAGTGAGACCAGTCACCAAAGTGTGACTTTTCCTCAACCACTTTCCACAGTAGGGAGAAAGATGGATTTAGCCAAGGTTGTGGTTTGACCAAAAGAGTATGGCAAAAACAGAGAGGAGATGGAGTGGATGGTATAGGCAAAAAAAGATTTACCATGGAACTTAAGTTGGGTAAGGTCGGAAGAGAGGATGTGGAGAATGAGGGATCATGAATAAGTTAGTCATATAAACTTGGATCATGAATAAGTTAGATAAACTGAAAGTAGGTTGAAAAAATTGTTGGTGTTGAAGTGTTAGCAGAAGTAAGCTAGAAAGACAGGAAATGGCAATAGAAGAGCTGAATATTTTAAATTGTAATTAGAAAGGTGATGGAATTATGTACAGTATGATGGAGTTAGATGTAGGATCACAGAAAGGAATTACTAAGATAGAATGGAAGGCAGAATAACTGAAAGAGAGGTCAGTAAATCAAGATACCAAGATTTCAAAAAGGAACATGTATGTGGACATTGAAATCACCAAAAATTACAATAAGAATAGTGTTGGAGAACATGACACTAAGCCTATAGCTAAAATCTTCAAGGAATAAGAGGGAGTAACTAGTCCCTCTTATATGACTGAAATTCAAGGAACTGTAATGAGAGCTATCATTTGATTATGTGGTGTTCAAAGCTGGATATTATAAGGAGGAGAAAGGAAAAATATTATAGGTACTTTAATGAGATATGAGAACAGCAATTACCCCACCTCCAAACCCAGCAGTATGAGGACTTTGGGGAAAGCACTAAGTTCTTCCTTGAAATGGCTTCAGGAGAAGCAGTATGATCAGAGAAAGCCAGGCTTCAGCTAATTAAGAAACAATGGGGAGAAAAGAATTTGATGATTATTTATCTTGAATTTCAGAGGATACAGTGAGATATCTAGGAGTTGGGAGGGGGTTTGTTCAGAAATAGTAGGATAGTTAGGATTTGGGGAATGAAGGTTGATCTGAGGGGCTTGGGCTACTTGTACGATTGTCATGGACAAGTAAGAGCAGCATGATAGATTTACTCCAGGAAAAAAAAAAAAAAAACACCAGACAGATAGTGATGAAGGGAGTAAGAAGGTAATGTTGAGTTGGGGAAGGGTCTTACCAGTATAAGGAAGAGATCCAGGTTTCCACTTTACTTCTGCTAATGGAGATGTAGACAGATGGGCAAAGGGGCTATTGTGCTAGGCAGGGGTGTGGCTCCAGTACTGGTATGAGGGCTCCTCTGGATGTCTGATGACAATTGTGAGGATCTTACTCTAAACACTGACTGTCTCTTGGACTTGGCCATCTATCTATAACTTGGAAAAAATTGAAACATGTTAAATTTATAAAACTTTTTTTACTGAGAAAACAACATGTTTTAATATGTTGTAACAAAAAGGTACTTAAGTTTTATTCTTGCTAACAAATTTATTTTAAATAATACATTTATATGTTATAAATGGTATGGTAAATTTATATATATTTATAAATACATATTTACTATATATGGTAAACATATATATTTAAATAAATATAGCTTATATATTTATATGTAAACTATGTATTTATACTTCACATGTATGTCCTATATTTTTTACTTTTTTTCTTATTTTAATGAACTAGGAGGTCATTTAAATTTACCATACAATGATTGTATATTCTGACTTTTCTAAATCCTGATCTGGCTTTTTATTCTATAGCTAGAACATTACCCAATGTCATTAATTCCTCTAAGTATGTAATTAGAGGAAATCATCATCTTTTCTGCTTGCTCTATTAATTTTGATTCCTCAAGTGTTAGTTCTTGTGTTGGCTGAGTTGTCTCTCAGTGCTGGCTATCAAGTGTACTTATTTTCCTAGCTTAGATTTATGTTAGACTGCCTATAGCATCCTTTGCACAGCCTGCTTGTGGGTAAAGACCTGGCAGCAGGTGTTGCAGCTTTTGTTTGATCTATTTTCCAGGAGAGTGGCAGAGGGGTGGGAGAGGAAGCAAGCATAGTACTTTAGAAGCAAATTTGGGTGTAAGTACCCCATTTGTGTGTAGCAAGTACCCCATTTGGGTGTAAGTACCCCATTTGTGTGTAGCAAGCTGCCTTGTGCATTTCCCTGTCACTCCAACTCAGCTCCTAAACCCTGTGCTCTTGCCTGTATATACCTGCCTCCTTGGATATTGCCTGACACAAGTTAGCAATGTACAGGGGAAAATTTTCCTGGTTGCTTCTGTGGGGGTAATCAAACTAATAGCACCTTTCTTTGGCTGTCACTGCATTGCCTCCTGTCTTTTCTGTCTGTTTCTCTCCATGAACCCTTACTAAGAAAAGTATACAATGGCACACATTTTAAGCTATGGATTCCTTCTTTAAATAGATTTTTGTCTGCTGTCTGTGTTTGAAGGATTATGAATAGTTTATGAGATACTAGTTTTCCCTTTCTGGTTTTCAGTGCATTTTTGAATTTTTTTTATTGTTTCTAGAAATTTAGTGTTGGTTAAGCAGGCTTAATATGTCATTTTTAGTCTTTGAATAGAAACGGAGATTTTCTTTCAAGAAAAGTGTAGGAACATTTGTGAAGTTAAGGAAAGGGGAAGGTTTTGTATACAGGGAAAAATCCTACAACAAGTGTGCACAATTTCAGCTATTCTTCATATGGATTTGAAGGAATTTCTATAACAAATAGACATAAACAGAGTTTTGTAAACATATATCCACTACTATTAACCTCTATCAATGTTCTTTATAGTATAACAGCAGTATTTTACTTTTCACAAAAATATTATTAAACAAACATGAGAGAGAGAGAGAGAAAAGAAGGCATTTGTGATTATTTCCAGCCACTACTGTGTAAATTGTTCGGGCCACACTTGGGTAAAAGGAAATTGAGGTCTTTATTTGAAGGGGATATTTTAAAAATATATGTAATAGAGAAAAAAACCTTAAATTATTAACCCTTTGCTTCTTGACCAGTACGGAGGAGTGATGGAAAGCAATTAGGCTGCTCACCTGTCTGAAGCATTGCCTATCATATTAACCTGAGGAAATGTTTTCACTACGTAAATAGCCACCTTGCGAATATATTTCTGGTGCCTGCTACTACTCTAGGAAAAATAACAACAATAAGATAAGTCATAGAAACAAATGTATTTAAGAAGTTATATGGAATAGATTTTGAAAAATCAGTCACCTTTCACGAAAATAGAGCAGATTTGGAAAAAGTATATTTTCAGTGCTTACTCACTTATTTGCAGTGTTCTTAGAACTCCAGATTCCATGCATCAAGACCTCATATCCGAGAAAAAGTAATAAATGTGAGACTGAAGAAGCTGTTGACTTAAAAAAAGTGCACAACGTTGAAAGTTGTGAGTTAAGTTTTATTTGGTGCAATATGAGGAGTGCAGCCCAGGAGACAGTATCCCAGATAGCTCTGAGAAACTGCTCCAAAGAGGCAGGGGGGAAGATCAGTATATACGTGATTTTGGTGAAGGCAGAATACATGCAATCAAGCACATGTTTTTTACAGAACGTTTCTGCTAGGCTCGGGCAGATTACTGCTAGTCATGAGGAGCAGACGTCACCATGAAGGATTTTAGTGCTTTTCTAGATATGAGAAGATACAAGGCTCATAAAATTGGCTCCTGAAAATATCTAAGTATCTGAAGAACTGTTCTGCGAGTTTTTCCCAGAGCACAGAGTGCCTCATTTCAGCTCTCCACCCTGAACTCCTTTCAGGGGGCGTTTAAAGTCAGCAGCTGCAGCAGCTCATGATTTAATCCTTGTAGAGGATTAATCCTTGTAGAGGAATCCTTGTAGATGGCAAGTGCCAAAGGAAAATGCCAATTAGTAGTTGACAAAGCCAACCAAAGAAGTGCTTGTTGGGCAACCAAGAGGAAAGGCTGCAAGAGAGAAGAGAGGAAAGGAAGAAAGAAGAGGAAAAAACAAAACAAAAAAACTACTGAGCACATACATGTTTGTGACAGAGCACTTATATATACCATCAAACATAATTCAGAGTGTCTCTGAATAGAACACACACTGTGATGAGTTTGCCTTTCTAGCAATAGTATCTCTCATTTGGCAGCCCATCTTTAAATATTGATGGCAACTTTTGCTTTATGAAGAGAAAGTATAGAGATTTTGAAACATTCTATGAGAGCAAAAAAATTTGTTTATTTTAAAAGCTATTTACAGTTTGAGCTGGTTGGCTTAGAAGAATAGAAAAAAAAAATCTTCTTTTGCCTCAGAAAAATATTTATGGGTCTATTTATCTAACAATGCCATGGTTGTGACAATAGAATATAGATGGGAAAAGTTTAACTAAAAATAAGTGTTAAAACAATATGCAAAAAACACGGTTATGTGAATACTGGAAGCAGCTGTGGTGTTGTATGGAGTGAGAAGAAGCAAAAAAGAAAAAGGTCCCAGAAGTATGATGGGGAACAAGGGCTCACGAAACTTGATATTGAATTGAGAGCCTTATTATATAGAATATTGTTATCTAACATTCAATTTTCCATTTTTTCTTCTATTTTCTCTTTTTTTAAAATTGGGGTATAGTTGTTTTATAATGTTGTGTTAGTTTCTACTGTACAGTGAAGTGAAATAGAGTTCCCTGTGCTATACAGCAGGTTCTCATTAGTTATCTATGTTAAAAATATTAGTGTATATATGTTAGTCCCAATCTCCCAATTCAATTCATCACCGCTTTCCCCCCTTGGGGTGCATATGTTTGTTCTCTACATCTGTGTCTCTATTTCTGCCTTGCAAACTGGTTCATCTGTACCATTTTTCTAGATTCTACAAATATGCATTAATATACAATATTTGTTTTTCTCTTTCTGACTTACTTCAATCTGTATGATAGTCTCTAGGTCCATCCACATCTCTACAAATGACCCAATTTTGTTCTTTTGTATGGCTGAATAATTTTCCATTGTATATATGCACCACCTTCTTTATCCATTCCTCTGTTGATGGACATTTAGGTTGCTTCCATAACCTGGCTATTGTAAATAGTGCTTCAATGAACATTGGGGTGCATGACTCTTTTTGAATTATGGTTTTCGTTAGGTATATGCCCAGTAGTGAGATTGCTGGGTCATATGGTAATTCTATTTTTAGTTTTTTAAGGAACTTCCATACTGTTCTCCATAATGGCTGTATCAATTTACTTTCCCACCAACAGTGCAAGAGGGTTCCCTTTTCTCCACACCCTCTCCAGCATTTATTGTTTGTAGATTTTCTGTTGATGCCCATCCTAACCAGTGTGAGATGATACCTCATTGTAGTTTTGATTTGCATTTCTCTAATAATTAGTGACATTGAGCAGCTTTTCACATACCTCTTGGCCATCTGTATGTCTTCTTTGGAGAAATGTCAGTTTAGGTCTTCTGCCCATTTTTTTATTGGGTTGTCTGTTTTTTGGTATTGAGCTGCATGAGCTTCTTGTATATTTTGGAGATTAATCTTTTGTCCATCGATTTGTTTGCAAATATTTTCTCCAATTCTGAGGGTTGTCTTTTCATCTTGTTTGTAGTTTCCTTTGCTGTGCAAAAGCTTTTAGGTTTCATTAGGTCCCATTTGTTTATTTTTTGTTATTTCCATTACTCTAGGCAGTGGATCAAAAAAGATCTTGCAGTGATTTATGTCAAAGAGTGTTCTTCCTGTGTTTTCCTTTAAGAATTTTATAGTGTCCAGTCTTACACTTAGGTCTCTAATCTATTTTGAGTTTATTTTTGTGTATGATGTTAGGGAGTGTTCTGATTTCATTCTTTTACATGTGGCTGTCCAGTTATCCCACCACCACTTATTGAAGAGACTGTCTTTTCTCCTTTGTATATCCTTGCCCCCTTTATCATAAATTAGTTGACCATAGGTGCATGGGTTTATCTCCAGGCTTTCTATCCTGTTCCATTGATCTATATTTCTGTTTCTGTGCCAGTACCATATTGTCTTGATTACTGTAGCTTTGTAGTATAGTCTGAAGTCAGGGCACCTGATTCTTCCAGCTCAGTTTTTTTTTTTTTTTCTCAAGATGGCTTTGGCTATTCAGGGTCTTTTGTGCCTCCATATAAATTTTAAGATTTCTTGTTCTAGTTCTGTGAAAACACCATTGGTAATTTAATAGGGATTGCATTGAGTCTGTAGGTGCTTTGGGTATTATAGTCATTTTCACAATATTGACCCTTCCAGTCCAAGAACATGGTATATCTCTCCATCTGTTTGTGTCATCTTTGATTTCTTTCATCGGTGTCTTATACTTTTCTGAGTACAGGTCTTTTGTCTCCTTAGGTAGGTTTATTCCTAGATATTTTATTTTTGTTGTTGCAATGGTGAATGGGATTGTTTCCTTAACTTATCTTTCTGAGCCTTCATTGTTAGTGTAAAGAAATGCAAGAGACTTCTGTGCATTAATTTTGTATCCTGCAACTTTACCAAATACATTGATTAGCTCTAGTAGTTTTCTGGTGGCATTTTTAAGATTTTCTTTGTATAGTAGCAAGTCATCTGCAAACAGTGACTGTTTTACTTCTTATTTTCCAGTTTGGATATCTTTTATTTCTTTTTCTTCTCTGATTGCCATGACTAGGTCTTCCAAAACTATGTTGAATAATAGTGGTGAAAGTGGATATCCTTGTCTTGTTCCTGATCTTAGAGGAAATGCACTAGTTTTTCACCATTGATAATGATGCTGGCTTTATGTTTGCATATATGGCCTTTTTTATGTTGATGAAGTTCCCTCTATGCCTACTTTCTGGAGAGTTTTTTTCATAAATGGGTGTTGAATTTTGTCAAAAGCTGTTTCTGCATCTATTAAGATGATCATATGGTTTTTATTCTTCCGTTTGTTAATGTGGTGTATCACACTGATTGATTTGTGGATATTGAAGAATCCTTGCATTCCTGGGATAAATTCCACTTGATCATGGTGTATGATCCTTTTAATGTGTTGTTGGATCCTGTTTGCTAGTATTTTGTTGAGAATTTTTACATCTATATTCATCAGTGATTATGGTCTGTAATTCTCTTTTTTTTGTAATAACCTTGTTCGGTTTTGTATCAGCGTGATTCTGGCCTCATAGAATGCATTTGGGAGTGTTCCTGCCTCCACAATTATTTTGGAAGAGTTTGAGGAGGATGGGTATTAGCTCTTCACTAAATGTTTGATAGAATTAATCTGTGAAGCCATCTGGTCCTGCACATTTGTTTGTTGGAAGATTTTTAGTCATAGTTTTAATTTCATTACTTGTGATTTGTCTGTTCATATTTTCTATTTGTTCCTTGTTCAGTCATGGAAGGTTATACCATTCTAAGAATGTGTCCATTTCTTTGAGATTGTCCATTTTATTGACATATATTTGCTTGTAGTATTCTATTATGATGCTTTGTATTTCTGTGGTGCCTGTTGTAACTTCTCCTGTTTCATTTATAATTTTATTGAGTTCTCTCACTCTTTTTCTTGATGAGTCTAGCTAAAGGTTTATCAATTTTGTTTATCTTCTCAAAGAGCCAGCTTTTAGTTTTATCGATATTTGCTATTGTTTTCTTTGTTTCTATGTCATTTATTTCTGGTCTGATCTTTATTATTTCTTTCCTTCTACTAACTTTAGGTTTTCTTTGTTCTTCTTTCTCTAGCTCCTTTAGGTGTAAGGTTAGATTGTTTATTTGAGATTTTTTTTGTTACTTGAAGGATGATTGTATTGCTATAAACTTCCCTCTTAGAACGGCTTTTGCTCCATCCCATAGGTTTTGAGTCATAGTGTTTTCATTGTCATATATCTCTAGGTATTTTTTGATTTCCTCTTTGATTTGTTAGTGATCTCTTGGTTATTTAGTAACATATTGTTTAGGCTCCATGTGTTTGTATTTTTTACAGTTTTTTTTTTCCTGTAATTGAATTCTAATCTCATAGCATTGTGGTCAGAAAAGATGCTTGACATGATTTCAATTTTCTTAAATTTACTGAGGCTTGTTTGTGACCTGAAATGTGATCTATCCTGGAGAATGTTCCATGAGCACTTGAAAAGAAAGTGTAATCTGCTGTGTTTGGATGGAATGTCCTATAAATATCAATTAAATCTCTCTGGTCTATTGTGTCAATTAAAGCTTGTGTTTCCTTATTAATTTTCTGTTTTGGATTATCTGTCCATTGGTATAAGTGAGGTATCAAAGTCCCCCACTATTATTGTATTACTGTTGACTTCCCCTTTTATAGCTGTTAGTCTTTACCTTATGTATTGAGGTGCTCCTATGGTGGGTGTATATATATTTACAATTGTTATATCTTGTTCTTGAATTGATCCCTTGATCACTATGTAGTGTCCTTCCTTGTCTCTTGTAACATCCTTTACTTTAAAGTCTATTTTATTTGATATGATTATTGTTACTTCAGCTTTCTTTTGATTTCTGTTTGCATGGAGTATCTTTTTCCATCCCCTCACTTTCAGCCTGTATGTTTCCCTAGGTCTGAAGTGGGTCTCTTATAGGCAACATATATACGGGTCTTGTTTTTGGATCCATTCAGCCAGTCTGTGTCTTTTGGTTGGAGTATTTAATCCATTCACATTTAAGGTAATTATTGATATGTATGTTAGTGTTACCATTTTCTTAATTGCTTTGGGTTTGTTTTTGTAGCTCATTTTCTTCTTTCATTTTTCCCACTTAGAGAAGTTCCTTTAGCATTTGTTGTAGAGTTGGTTTGGTGGTGTTAAATTCTCTTAGGTTTTGCTTGTCTGTAAAGCTTTTGATTTCTCCATTGAATCTAAATGAGATCGTTGCTGGGTAGGATAATATTGGCTGTAGGTTTTTCCCTTTCATCACTTTAAATATATCCTGCCACTCTTTTCTGGTCTTCAGAGTTTCTGCTGAGAAATCAGCTGATAACCTTATGGAGATTCCCTTGTATGTTATTTGCTGCTTTCCCCTTGCTGCTTTTAATATTTTTTCTTTGCACTTAATTTTTAATAGTTAGATTAATATGTGTCTCAGTATGTTTCTCCTTGGGTTCATACTGTGTGGGAATCTCTGTACTTCCTGGACTTTATTGACTATTTCCTTTCCCATGTTAGGCAAGTTCTCAACTAAAATCTCTTCAAATATTTTCTCATACCCTTTCTCTTTCTCTTCTTTTTCTGGGGCCCCTATAATTCGAACATTGGTTCATTTAATATGTCCCAGAGGTCTCTGAGACTGTTCTCAATTCTTTTCATTCTTTTTTCTTTATTCTGTTCCACAGCAGTTGTTTCCACCATTTTATCTTGTACCTCACTTATCTGTTCTTCTGCCTCAGGTATTCTGCTATTGATTTCTTCTAGAGTATTTTAAATTTCAATTATTGTGTTGTTCATTACTGTTTGTTTGCACTTTAGTTCTTCTAGGTGCTTGTTAAACATTTCTTGTATTTTCACCATTCTATTTCCAAGATTTTGGATCATCTTTACTCTCATTACTCTGAATTCTTTTTCAGTTAGACTGTCTATTTCCTCTTCATTTTTTTGGTCTTGTGAGTTTTTACCTTACTCCTTCATCTGCTGCATATTTCTCTGTCTTCTCATTTTAACTTATGTCTTTGGTATCTCCTTTCCACAGGCTGCAGTGTTGTAATTCCTCTTACTTCTGATGTCTACCTCCAGTGAGTGATGTTGGTCCAGTGGCTTGTGTAGGCTTCCTGGTGGGGAAACCGATGTCTGTTTTCTGGTGCGTGCAGCTGGATTTTGTCCCTCTGATGGGGAGTGCCATGTCCAGTGGTGTGTTTTGGGGTATCTGTCATCTTAGTATGACTTTAAGCAGTCTGTCTGCTAATGGTGGGGTTGTGCTTCTGTTTTGATATTTGCTTGGCATGAGGTATCCAGAACTGGAGGTTGCTGGCCATTGGGTGGAGCCAGGTCTTAGTGTTGAGATGGAGACTTCTGGGAGATCTCTTACCAATTAATATTCCATGGGGTCAAGATTTCTCTCATGGTCCAACATCCTGGACTTGGCTCTCCCACCTCATATGCACAGGCCCAACCACTGGCCAGAGCTCCAAAACTCCGCAAGCCACATGGTGTGGAAGAAAGGTGAAAAACAAAAAAAGAAAAAAAGAAGAGGTGACAAATGAAACCTGAGACAAATGGTAAATGCAAAACTGAACAGACAAAAACACAAAGAAACACACTCTCACAAAAAGAAAAAAAAAAAAGGAAAAAAGAGAAAACAAAAAAAGAAGAGAGCAACCAAACCAATAAACAAACCCTAAAACGTAAACAAACACAAAAAACTAAACTCACCAAAAGTAAAATGACAAAAAAAAAATGAAACACAGAGAGCAAAGTAAAAAAATGCAAAGAAAGCATAAAACAAACACACAAATAAGGTAAAAAATAATAATAAAAACAAAAGAAACATGGAAGCCAAAGGGAAAAGTACAAAACAACAAAGAAGTAAAGTAAAAGTAGAAAAATATAAAATATAGTTAAAAATAAGACAAAAAACAAAGAAAAACAAAGAAAAAACAAAAAGGAGAAAAACATAGTATAACAAAAAATACAGTAGAAATAGGAAAAACAGGTTAAAAATGTATTAAGAATAAAAGCATAAAAAAGGAAAAAGGTAAATAAAAATTAAAAGAATAGTAAAAAGAGAACAATAGAGAAAAATGAAAAAATATATATATATATAATAGTAATACTGCTGGTATTTTCCCGTGACCTCAGCTGTCAGTGTCCTTGCCTCAAAGTGAGCCACTGCTATTCCCTGCCTAACCAGGAAGTCCTCCAATACTTATAGGTAGGTCTCTGGACCTGCTGTCAGCACTGTGGGGGCAGCTCAGACTCTGACCTGCCCTTACTCCCATGTGTACTTGCCTCCAAAATCCATAGTTGTCACCAACGTCCACAGCCTTGATTGTGGGAACACTCATTGTCTATTCATATATTTCACAGATGCAGGGTTTACCAAGCTGATTGTGAGGATTTAATCTCTGTTCCTGTGGCTGCACAGAGAGATTTCCCTTTGGTCTCACTTCCCCAGGAGTTCAGATTTGGTTTTGGTCCTGCCTCTGTCTGTTGGCCACCTCAGGTGTCTGTTCCCCACCCAGGCAAGAGGGCATGAAAGCAACAGCTGATTAGGGCTCAGTTGCTCTCTCAGGCAGAGGAGAGGTGGGGGGAATACAGAAGTCACAATTGTGATGTGCAGGGAGTGCCTGTGGAGGCAGCATCAGCAGGAAGTTGCTACAGACTGAGGCACGCAGTGCATTCTCCCAGGGAAGTTGGCCCCAGACAGTGGGACCCTCAGCAGTGGTGGGCTGGACAGACTCCTGGGAATGTGCAGACAGTGACCTGTGCTTGCACACAACCCTTGGTGGCAGCAGTGGCAGCATCACCCACCCCTGAGGTCCGAGATAACAGCTGGGGCTTGTACCCACCTCTGGAGCTCGTGTAGATGGTGCCCTGCTGTCTGTGAGTGCTTGGAGCAGGAAGCTCTTCTCCTCATTCAGCCCACAACAATGGTCTCTTGCCTCTCTGGTGGCCCAGGCTTTTTCCCAGACTCTTTCCTGGCTAGCTATGGCATACTAGCCCCCTCAGGCTGTCTTCACATTGCCACCCCCAGTCCTCTCCCTAGAGGAAGGAAGCCCAAGCATCAGCAACCAGCCGCCACCTGCCCCAATGATTGAGCTGACAAGCATCTCAAGGCTGGGGAGTGCTGGTTGGCACCAATCCTCTGTGCAGGATTCTCTCCACTTTCCCTCCACACCCTTGTTGCTGCCCTCTCCTCTGAGGCTCTGAAGCTCCCTCCCATCCCCACCAATGAGGGGACTTCCTAGGGCACAGAAACATTTCCTCCTTCACAGCTCCCTCCCAGGGGCACAGGTCCTGTCTCTATTCTTTTGTCTCTCTCTCTCTCTGTTTGTTTTTTTTTTTTTCTTTTGCTCTACCCAGTTATGTGGAGAATTTCTTGCCTTTTTGGAAGTCTGAGGTCTTCTGCCAGCATTCAGTAGGTGTTCTGTAGGAGTTGTTCTACGTGTAGATGTATTTGTGGAGAGAAAGGTGATCTCCACATCTTACTCCTCTGCCATCTTGAAGCTCCTCCTCATGTATTTTCCATGATTACTCTTAGAAGCACATACTAGCTAGATCTTATCAATCTCATTTTCTTCTTGGAAACACATGATAACTATATTTCCACCCTTCCTTGAACTTAAGATGGGAACTGTCACTGTTCAGCAATGTGGGTGGAAGTGAAGTATACCCTTCTTATCCTGGTTATAAAGTGTTTTATGTCTTCCTCCATGTTTGCCTTGTTTTGCTTTTTGGGCAGCTGGATGCAGATGATATATATATAAGAAAGTGTATATATATATATATATATATATATACATCTCCTGTATATAAAATTTGTCATAAGGAGATAGTAAGATTCTTCTGGGGAACACTTAAAAGAGACAGACGCTGAGCCCCACACTCAGAAAATCTGGTTTAATTGGTCACGACAGCAGGGTATTTTAAACCTCTATAGGTAAATTCTAATGTGTAGCAAGGTAAGATTTTGGGCTTAGAGACAATGTGGTATAATGTGGTATAAGTGGGACTTGAGGAAAATTTATATCCCTTTAAGAGACAACTATCCTCAAGAGTGGTCATTACAGAATTTTTAGGAAGAGAATCATTCAATATTACAAGAAGGACTGTTTCTACTGAGAAGGGAAGCTCAGTAAATTTGTCCATTTCATGTATTCAGAGGCAACTGAATGTCTCCAGTGCATTTCTTAATTCTTCACTATTCCTGAACAATGATGTCCCAATGTTCATATAAAAACTCTAGACATGCTGTGAATATATCTTATTGTATATTTCAGTACCACTCAAGTTCAGATTCTACATCTGATATTAAACTACATAAACTTTGTTACCACGAGAAGAAACCCAGTGGTTCTCTAACCATGCTTTTATCTAACAATTAATTAAGTGAATAGTTTTCTTTAAGCTCTCCATTAAATTTAGAAGCAGCCAACTCATATCAGTCTTTCAAAAGTGTCCACTGCAACAGCCACTCAGCATTTTGCTTTCAATAAGCATTTCATTCCAAGTACCCACGCTAAATAGTTTCAATAATGTTTCACCATTGTGTGCTAGAGATTACCAGTGTTTCTTCAAATTATGTTAAGCAGATCTCCATTGCCTTCAAGCTCTAGGTCAGAAAAACAATGTAGATTCTCATTTCTTTTAGCTTACTTTTTCCTGAAACCATTTCTTTAACCAATTACTATACTGGTCACTGCTGTTAGTTGCAGACAACAGAATTCCCTCAAGCTAGATTTTTAAAGAAAATAATAGGTGGGGAACAGAATTTATAGGAGTGCCTTAGAATTTTAATAATACATAGGATAATACACCTAGGATGAATGTCCAAACACATAGGATTTTCTTGTTAGTCAAGAAAAGAATTTTGCATCCATCTGAAAGATATCTTCCCATCTATACTGACATCTATGCCCACATAGATGCCTACACCTAGGGACATCCCTAGGAAATTGACAGTGACTCCTGTTTCATTGGTATTCTATAATTTCTTGAACTTGAGTAGAAATGTTTCCCTGTCCTCTAATTGAAATTTAACTTTTTATTAAGTTTTGAATGTAAACTACAAACTGCAATAGTATTAGCACTACTTAAGCCTACCAAAGAAGTCAATGGCACAAAAATAGTTAAGAACCCCTGCTTTAGAAGAACTAAATGTTTCTGCCTCAAACCCTGATTTCCCTGAGTGAAAGCTCAAAACTTGCTCCTTTTTGCCTTTTACATCTTGAGTAGGTGACTGTTGGTGGAACCTAGATCACATGAGAAAAAAAAAAAACTATAAGTGGATATAGGAAATATAGAGCATTCTAGTATTTATAAGAAGGCATTTAGGAATTGAGGTAGGTATGGAGTAAGCAAGTTGCTATGTACTAAAAGGGCATAAATTATCATTTTCCTCTCACAAATATTAAAAAACAATGCCAAAAGGCTATTTAAATAATTTATGCACACTTCCTAGCTGTATAAATTAAAACTTTTTAATGGCAAGCAACAGAAACTAAGAAAATCTTTAACAAAAGTGGATTTACTGGCAAGATAATTAGAAAACTCACTGAATTGAAAGAAATGATTAAAAAAAACCTGAAGAATAGAATAAGTACCCTATTACACTTGACATTTCCCTTAGCTAATACTTTTGCACTTAAAAAAAAAATTTGCTTTAAGAGTATGAAATACAAAGGCATTTTGGACTCTGAGTCCTCAGGCTCTGAGGGGTAAGAAGGCCTTGTTACTGCTCCCCATAGGATCACCACAGACACCAGGGGAGGGATGTAGCCTGGTTACTTTTGGGTGATGCTGAAAGTTCTCTCTCCTCTGACACCACATCTGCTGGCATGAGAAGGTTGCTTCATTACTGGTGGGCAGAGATGGAAATCCAACCTCCCCATGTGGTCTCTACCCATATGTTAGGTGGTGAGAAAGGGGCTTGTTACCATTTGGAGAGGATGAAATTTTCATGACTCTCTACTCAGCCTTTTTTGACATGCCCTGGCAGATGTGTTGGGATACCTCCTTACAGCCTCTCCAGTGTGGAATTCTATGCTTCCCACTAAGAATTTTTCTGTGATGTTGGTTACAGCAAAATAGTTACTGTCTGAGTTTTCCATCCTCTGAGGCTATTCCTTTCCTGTCTCTTGGTTAGATAGAATAGTTGTTTTTCTACTTCCATAGGCATTTCTAAATTACTGTTTTCTCCATTGTTTAGTCCATAGTATCTGAGGTAAATAGAAAACCTTGGAGACTCACCATTGTGATATTTCTTAGATGTCAAGGTCCCTAGCTGGTCTGCCTTCTTCTCTCTACCTTTCAGAATCTTCTTTTGTTCATTTTATATATAATATATATATTATATATATAATATCTAAGGGTTTTAATTGTATTTAGCAGGAAAAATAAGAAAAAATATTGTTTTCTCCATCTTCCCAGAAACAGAAGTAATTTATATTTTTGCCTTTATATAATTTTAAATATAATTTAAATGTCACTCTGACTTCAAGGAGATAAGTAAGAAATTTTTTGTTTATTAATATTTATTGAACCCTTATTTAAAGGAATACTATTCCATACCTATTGTTTACTAGCTCACTTAAACTTCCCAGTTGTAGAAACTGAGCCACAGAGAAGTTCACTTACCTGAACTAAGTCACACAGCTAATAAGGATCATAAGCAGGATGTGAAACTGGAAACTTTGGCTCCAGAGCCCTTTTAAATGCTTCTCTATACTGTCCCTCCCATCATGAAATGGATTACCATTGGTCTAGCAAGGGCCAGGTGCCACCTTGGACTGTTTACTGGTTGCTTGAAAAGTTGCATCTGTTACAGAATGAAGAAAGGAAGAGTTGCTTGGAGACCAAACACAAGAAAAGACACCAAGGTTTCATGTTTAATTGGTGCCATGATTGGATCATAAACTTCCATATTCTTGACCAATAACTCAGCTATAGACTAATGTCTCCTGCTTTCCATAAAGTACATTCTTCTCATATAATTTACTGTCCTTTATTTAATTTCCTTTGCAATTTATCATTGCATCAACTTCTAACACAAAGTTTAAAAATCTTATCTATGTACATCTGATATCGCTAAACTGTTTTAGATTAAAAGTGGCTATATTCTACTCTACTATTTTCTTTAAAGATTTTCAGGTCAATTTTCAAAACTGAATAGAAGTAGAGAGAATATTTGAACATTTGGAAAACCACTCTGAGTTTCACCAATGATGACATCTACCTGTTACAGCTACTTGTTTGTGGAAGTAGCTGTCACTATTCCAATGTTATGTCTTAGGTATTATACTGTATTATTTGTAACAAAAGCTGAATTTTAATACATTTTAGGGGTAATTGACATTACTTTTCTTCATAGTTTATTTTCTGAATTTAATTGTATAAGTTTATTTTTTATCCAAATTCTTTGTTACCTTTTCTTAATAATTGTGCCTAAATTGACTTTAACATTTCCTTAAAGATCCAACAATATAACTCACATATGCCCTTAATTGAGTACTAACTATATCAAGTACTCACATATGCCCTTAATTGAGTACTAACTATATTGTGTTCTAAGATAAAGGGAAAGAAGGCATATTTCCTTCAGGTAAGCTAACACTACTTTGATTATATATTTTATTAACATAAGACACATACATACATATGTGAAATAAAATAGAATAAATAATTAGTAGAGTGTTAGCTTGCCATAAAAGACATCTTTTTGTATATATATATATATATATATGTGTGTGTGTGTGTGTGTGTGTGTGTGTGTATGTATATCTATATCTGTGTATACATATGTAATCTTTTGGAGATTTTATATATATGTGTATATAAATATATCCAAACATAAATGTATGTGTGTGTGTATATATATATAAATATATATATATACACATACATATGTAATGTTCTTAAATATGCATATACATATGATAAATGAAATATATATTAATTGATATATATATTTATATAGATACATATGTGAGATAAACAAAATATATATTGTATATATCTATATCTACAACTTTATTTATACCTATCTACCTCCAAGAAACAGAATGGAGAGGTTACATCTTCTGTTCATTGGAGATTTCTCCATCAGGTTTCTCCATCATCCATCAGATTTCTCCATCATCCATGATATATACATATCACAAGTGGGTATGAAAAAATAAGAGCAATAGTTTTAGCATGCCAGGAGAACACACAATACATACATATACATATACATATATATATATGTATATATATATATATATATATATATATATATACACACACACAAAGAACAAAATGTGTTTTGTTTTCTTCAAAACTGGTTTTAGAAAAAATAACTAGATGCTTCTAAAAACATATATGGTAACCAATTTATGGCACATCTTGAAAAACACTTTTGCATTTTTCCTTTCACATAGCCTGCTTTTTGTTTAAAGCTCAGAACACTATTA
Organism: Delphinapterus leucas; assembly: GCF_059928025.1. Taxonomy (NCBI): domain Eukaryota; kingdom Metazoa; phylum Chordata; class Mammalia; order Artiodactyla; family Monodontidae; genus Delphinapterus; species Delphinapterus leucas. The sequence goes on along the minus strand of NC_143146.1, from coordinate 39,761,143 downwards.
GACATACCTGTGTTTCCCCTGATGGAGAAATTTTTTGTGAAGGGTGATGACAAGCCTTTGAATCAGCTTGATGTGTTAGAGCACAAACAAAGAACATCTAATTGTGTCTTAGATCATAAGGGTACGTGTTGTTTACATCACAAAAAATCAAGAGTAAGCACTTCCAGGTTTCATTCAATGGCTCAAAAATGTTGCTAAGAACACAGAAAAAAATTTTCCAACCTGCAAAAACTTTTCTCCAACCTGTTGGCTTTTCAACATAATAGAAGCAGTATGGCTCTCACAGCTCCCAGAGTTATGTCTTTATACCAGCATCCCAAGCTGAAAGGAAGCAAGCATACAGAAAATATGAGGTCTGATATCATCAGTTAAAATTAATTCCCCTAAGTGGGCATAGAGGAAACCTACCTCAACATAATAAAGGCCATATATGGCAAACCCACAGCAAACATCATTCTCAATGCCAAAAAACTGAAAACATTTCCTCTAAGATTAGTAACAGCACAAGGATGTCCACTCTTGCCACTCTTATTCAACATAGCTTTGGAAGTCCTAGACACAGCAATCAGAGAAGAAAAAGAAATAAAAAGGAATACAAATTGGAAAAGAAGGAGTAAAACTGTCACTGTGTGCAGATGACATGATACTATACAAAGAGAATCCTAAAGATGCCACCAGAAAACTACTAGAGCTAATCAATGAATTTAGTAAATTTGCAGGATACAAAATTAATGCACAGAAATCTCTTGCATTTCTATACACTAACAACGAAAGTTCAGAAAAAGAAATTAAGGAAACAATCCCATTCACCATTGCAATAAAAAGAACAAAATACCTAGGAATAGACCTATGTAAGAAGGTAAAACACCTGTACTCAGAAAACTATACAACACTGATGAAAGAAATCAAAGATGACACAAACATATAGAGAGATATAACATGTTCTTGGATTGGAAGAATCGATATTGTGAAAATGACTATACTACCCAAAGCAATCTACAGATTCAATGTGATCCCTATCAAATTACCAGTGGCATATTTTACAGAACTAGAATGAAAAATCTTAAAATTTGTATGGAGACACAAGAGACCCCAAATAACCAAAGCAGTCTTGAGGGCAAAAAAACTGAGCTGGAGGAATCAGACTCCCTGACTTCAGACTATACTACAAAGCTACAGTAATCAAGACAATATCATACTGGCACAAAAACAGAAGTATTGATCAATGGAACAGGATAGAAATCCCAGAGATAAACCCACACACCTATGGTCAACTAATCTATGACAAAGGAGGCAAGGATATACAATGGAGAAAAGACAGACTCTTCAATAAGTGGTGGTGGGAAAACTGGACAGCCACATATAAAATAATGAAATCAGAACACTCCCTAACAACATACACAAAAATAAACTCAAAATGGATTAAAGACCTAAATGTAAGACCAGACACTATAAAACTCTTAGAGGAAAACATAGGTAGAACACTCTTTGACATAAATCACAGCAAGATCTTTTTTGACCCACTTCCTAGAGTAATGGAAATAAAAACAAAACTAAACAAATGGGACCTAATGAAACGAAAGTTTTTGCACAGCAAAGGAAACCATAAACAAGATGAAAAGACAACCCTCAGAATGGGAGAAAATATTTGCAAATGAATCAATGGCCAAAGGATTAATCTCCAAATTATATAAACAACTCATGCAGCTCAATACTAAAAAAACAAAAAACCCAATAAAAAAATTGGCAGAAGACCTAAATAGACATTTCTCCAAAGAAGACATACAGATGGTGAAGAAAATGTATAAAAGTATATTCATACAGGAGATGCCTGATTTGTGCATAAGGTCCAAAGATTAAAATAGGAATAAATATAGCTTACAGCCTTATTTTAAGAATGAATATAAGACAATGTACCTAAAATACCTAATACAGCACCTGCCTCATTTTATGGACTAAATGAACTAGTAGTTATTCTTATCTTTATTAATAATGCTGTTGACATTAATGAATTTCAATGTCATGAGAAGACATTGAAAGCCTGTATTTTCAAATACAGGTTTACTCTGGAATGAGAATCTTAAAGCTTACTAAATGTCTTTTAAAGCACATTTATTAGTCATTTAGAAAAATTCACTTTAGCATTCGTTTCAAGTATGCTACCCTGGTACATTTAACATACTATTAATTTTCAAAGCTGATGAGCAAGAGCAAGTAATTTGAGTAGTAAAATTGTGAAAGAAGTGTGTGGACATTTAGTAATTGTACTGAGAAATTAAGGAAATTATAGAAAAAATTCAGACTAAAAGTGCCATTGAAGAGGATTTTTTTAATCATTTATTATTCAGATGACTCATCTAAAATGGATAACTGCTCTGATTATTGCTCAAGACTATTTAATTTCTTTAAATGACTTAATCACTGAAAACTTCATGTAGAAGTTTGGATTTCAGGTAATTATTGAAGGAGAAAAAAAAGTTTCTTGGCAGTAGACCTCAGTCTGAAATTAGAAATATAATGAGAACAATAAAACATGCACCATGAAATCTCTCTCAAGGTTAATGCTGATTCACTTTTAGGAACTATATATTCAGATATTGCTGGCTCTTTGCAAGACTAAATTAAGTGAAGTTTATCTTTGGTGCATCCAGTCATTACTTATTACCCTTTGTTTTACTATGGAAACCCTCATACCCTTACTCTCAGACCCCTCCACTTTATGCTACCAGTGACCGCCTTCCACTAAATCCTGCTATGAATATGTGCATGCTAATAAGTGTGTTATCCAAGAATATTTGCATTTTTAAGTCTAAACTCCAATAGTGGTATGAATGTCTATATTTATATCAAATGTATTTTAAGCAAAGAAAGGCAGGTTTCTTTTGTTTTTGTTTGGCTTTATTTTTCAGGAGGAAGAAGAGAGGAAAGGAAGATGGAGGTACCTTCCAGCGCTTTGAAAAATTTCTTGGGAGGGTGATCATATTTCCTAGTTTTCCCAGAAGAGTCCTAGTTTACATTAGTTGTTCTGGAATAATTATTAATTGTGTTCCATTTAACCTTTAAAAAATGGCATGATTTGGAGGATAATTACAGAAACATATCTATTGATATTTATTTTATGTCTAAAGTTAATAGATCATTCAGACAAAAAAATTTTAAATGTTGCACATAAAAATTTTTAAATATTTTATAAGTAAGTAATAGATACATTTGTAAAGCTAATGTCCTAATTAATATGTAATGCATATTCCTTCCAGGCTTGTTTGTGGGAAAACTTCCTTCCCTCTGACACCTTGTTCCCATATAGCAAGACTTCTGTAAGAATACCTATCCTGATTTCTCAACTCTGCAAGGAAAAGTGAATCACTCAATTTGTACATGTTTTCCACTGGTCTATATTTTTATATGTATAGGCTTAACTTTATTTTAATCATGGCATTGTGTATATGACATATAGATATACCAGACAGCATAAAAGTTAGAGCTCAATAACAAAAATTAAATCATGGGGTGGACCTTCAAGCTGGTGGAGGAGTAAGACGTGGAGATCACCTTACTCTTCACAAATACATCAAAAATACATCTACATGTGGAACAGCTCCTACAGAACACCTGCTGAATGCTGGCTGAATGAAGTCTGAAGAACTCAGACTTCCCAAAAGGCAAGAAAATCCCCACATACCTGGGAAGGGCAAAAGAAAAAAAAAAAGAGACAAAAACAGAGGGACAGGACCTGCATCTCTGGGAGGGAACTGTGAAGGAGAAAAAGTTTCCATGCACTAGGAAGCCCCTTCACTGGTGGAAGTGGGGGGTGGGGGTGGGGAAGCTTCAGAGCCACGGAGGAGAGCACAGCAACAGCGTTGCAGAGGGCAAAGTGGAGAGATTCCCGCACAGAGGATCGGTGCCAACCAGCACTCACCAGCCTGAGAGGCTTGTTGGCCCACCCATTGGGACAGCTTGGGGCTGGGAGCTGAGGCTCAGGTTTCAGAGGTCAGATCCCAGGGAGAGGACTGGGGTTGGCTGTATGAACACAACCTGAAGGGGGTTAGTGCACCACAGCTAGCTGGGAGGGAGTCCGGGAAAATTTCTGGACCTGCCTAAGAGACAAGAGACCATTGTTTCAGGGTGCACGAGGAGAGGGGATTCCTTCTCTGTCTGCCCACAGCAGACAGAGCACCACCTAAACAAGCTCCATAGATTGGCACAAGTCATGGCTATCAGCTTGGACAACAGAGACAGGCATGAAACGTTAATGATGCTGCTGCAGCCACCAAGAATTCTGTACGCAAGCACAGGTCACTATCCACATCTGCTTGGGAGCTGGTGCAGCCTGCCACTGCCAGGGTCCCGTGATACAGGAACAATTTCCCTGAGAGAACACACAGCATGCCTCAGGCTGTTGCAACAACATGCCAGCCTCTGCTGCTGCAGGTTCACCCTGAATTCCAATTATAACTATGGTACCCCTCCCTCACCCTGGCCTGAGTGAGCCAGAGCCCCCAAATCAGCCGCTTCTTTAACCCCATCCTGTCTGGGCAGGAACAGAAGACTGAGGGCAACCTACATGCAGAGGTGGGGTGAAAACCAAAGCTGAACACATGCAGCCTCAGGGGCAGTGGATTAAATCCCCACAATCAACTTGATGTACCCTGCATCTGTGGAATACATGAATAGACAATGAATCAACCAAGAAATGAGGTGGAGGACTTTGGGAGCAATTGTAGAATTCGGGTTTGCTGCCTACAACTGACTTGTTTCTGATTTTTATGTTTATCTTCGTATATTTTTTAGCACTTGTTATCATTGGTGGATTAGTTTATTGGTTTGGTTCCTCTCTTCTTTTTTTTTTTTTTTTTTTGTGGTACGCGGGCCTCTCACTGTTGTAGCCTCTCCTGTTGCGGAGCACAGGCTCCGGACGTGCAGACTCCGGACACACAGGCTCAGTGGCCATGGCTCATGGGCTTAGCCGCTCCACGGCATGTGGGATCTTCCCGGACCAGGTCACGAACCCATGTCCCCTGCATCAGCAGGCAGACTCTCAACCACTGCACCACCAGGGAAGCCCTTTTGTTTTTTTTTAAATTATTTTTATTATAATAATTCTTTTACTTTTTATTTTAATTATTATATTTTATTTATTTATCTATTTTTCTTTCTTTTTTCTCCTTTTTATTCTGAGCCGTGTGGCTAACAGGATCTTGGTACTCTGCCCAGGTTTCAGGCATGAGCCTCTGAGGTGGAACAGTCAAGTTCAGGCTATTAGACCACCAGAAATGTCCCAGCTCCACATAATATCAAGCAGTGAGAGCTCTCCCAGAGATCTCCATGTCAACACTAAGACCAGCTCCAACCAACGGCCAGCAAGCTCCAGTGCTGGAAACCCCATGCCAAACAATGAGCAAAACAGGAGCACAACCACAACCATTAGCAGAGAGACTGCCTAAAATCATATTAATTTCACAGATACCCCAAAACACACCACCAGACGCAGCCTTGCCCACCAGACAGCTCACTAGAACACAGGCACCAGTCCCCTCCACCAGGAAGCCTACACAAACCACTGAACCAACCTTAAACACTGGGGGCAGACACCCAAAACAATGGGGATTACGAACCTGCAGCCTGCAAAAAGGAGAACTCAAGCACAGTAAGTTAAGCAAAATGGAAGACAGATAAATATGCAGCAGCTGTAGGAGCAAGGTAAAAATCCACCTGATGAAACGAATGAAGAGGAAATAGGCAGTCTACCTGAAAAAGAATTCAGAGTAATGATAGTAAAAATCATCTAAAATCTTGGAAATAGAATGGAGAAAATAAAAGAAACATTTAAAAGGAACTAGAAGAACTAAAGAGCAAAACAACAATGATGAAGAACACAATAAGTGAAATTAAAAATTCCCTAGAAAAAATCAATAGCAGAAAAACTGAGGCAGAAGAACGGATAAGTGACCTGGAAGATAAAATAGTGGAAATAACTACCACAGAGGAGAAGAAAGAAAAAAGAATGAAAAGAATTGAGGACAGTCTCAGAGACCCCTGACAACATTAAATGAACCAAAATGTGAATTATATGGATCCCAGAAGAAGAGAAAAAGAAAGGGACTGAGAAAATATTTGAAGAGATTATAGTTGAAAACTTCCCTAATATGGGAAAGGAAATAGTCAATCAAGTCCAGGAAGCACAGAGAGTCCATACAGGATAAATCCAAGGAGAAGCACACCAAGACACATATTAATCAAACTATAAAAAATTAAACACAAAGAAAAAATTATTAAAAGCAGCAAAGGAAAAGAAACAAATAGCATACAAGGGAATCACCATAAGGTTAACAGCTGATCATTCAGCAGAAACTCTGCAAGCCAGAAGGGAATGGCAGGACATATTAAAGTGATAAAAGGGAAAAACCTACAACCAAGATTACACTACCTAGCAAGGATTTCATTCAGATTTGAGGGAGAAATTAAAACCTTTACAAACAAGCAAAAGTTGAGAGAGTTCAGCACCACCAAACCAGCTTTACAACAAATGCTAAAGGAACTTCTCTAGGCAGGAAACACAAGAGAAGGAAAAGACCTACAATAACAAACCCTAAACAGTTAAGAAAATGGTAATAGGAACATACATATCAATAATTACCTTAAATGTAAATGGATTAAATGCTCCAACCAAAAGACATAGACTGGCTGAATGGATATGAAAACAAGACCCATATGTATATGGTCTACAAGAAACCCACTTCAGACCTAGGAAGACACATACAGACTGAAAGTGAGGGAAGGAAAAATATATTCTACACAAATGGAAATCAAAAGAAAGCTGGAGTAGCAATTCTCATATAAGATAAAATAGACTTTAAAATAAAGAATGTTACAAGAGAAAAGGAAGGACACTACATAATGATCAAGGGTTCAATCCAAGAAGAAGATATAACAATTATAAATATTTATGCACCCAACTTAGGAGCACCTCAGTACATAAGGCAAATGCTAGCAGCCATAAAACAGAAAACTGACAATAACACAATCATAGTAGGGGACTTTAACACCCCACATTCACCAATGGACATATCATTCAAAATGAAAATAAATAAGGAAAAACAAGCTTTAAATGACACATTAGACAATATGGACTTAATTGATATTTACAGGGCATTCCATCTCCAAACAACAGAAAACAATTTCTTCTCAAGTGCTCATGGAACATTCTCCAGGATAGATCATATGTTTGGTCACAAATCAAGCCTTGGTAAATTTAAGACAATTGAAATCATATCAAGTATTTTTTCCGACCACAACACTATGAGACTAGATATCAATTGCACAGAAAAATCTGTAAAAAATACAAACACATGGAGGCTAAACAATACACTACTTAATAATGAAGTGATCACTGAAGAAATCAAAGAGGAAATCAAAAAATACCTAGAAACAAATGACAATGAAAACATGATGACCCAAAACCTATGGGATGCAGGAAAAGCAGATCTAAAAGGGAAGTTTAGAGCAATACAATCCTACCTTGAGAAACAAGTGAGATCTAATAAACAACCTAACCTAACACTTAAAGCAATTAGAGAAAGAAGAACAAAAAATCCCCAAAGTTGGCAGAAGGAAAGAAATCATAAAAATCAGATCAGAAATAAATGAAAAAGAAATGAAGAAAACAATAGCAAAGATCAATAAAACTAAAAGCTGGTTCTATGAGAAGATAAATAAAATTGTTAAACCACTAGCCAGACACATCAAGAAAAAAGGTAGAAGACTCAAATCAACAGAATTAGAAATGAAAAGGAAGTAACCACTGACACTGCAGAAATACAAAGGATTATGAGAGATTACTATAAGCAACTTTATGCCAAAAAAATGGAAAATCTGGAAGAAATGGAGAAATTCTAAAAAAATCACAACCTTCTGATTCTGAATCAGGAAGAAATAGAAAATATAAACAGACCAATTACAAGCACTGAAATTGAAATTGTGATTAAAAATTTTCCAAAAAACAAAAATCCAGGACCAGATGGCTTCACAGGAGAATTCTATCAAACATTTAGAGAAGAGCTAACACCCATCCTTCTCAAACTCTTCCAAAATATAGCAGAGGGAGGAACACTCCCAAACTCTCTCTAGGAGGCCACTATCACCCTGATACCAAAACCACATAAAGATGTCATAAAAAACAAAACTACAGACCAATATCACTGATGAACATAGATGCAAAAATCCTCAGCAAATCACTAGCAAATAAAATCCAACTGCACATTAGAAAGGTCATACACCATGATCAAGTGGGGTTTATCCCAGGAATGCAAGGATTTTTTAATATACGCAAATCAATCCATGTGATAAACCATGTTAACGCATTGAAGGAGAAAATTCATATCATCATCTCAATAGATGCAGAAAAAGTTTTCAACAAAATTCAACACCCATTTATGATAAAACCCTCGAGAAAGTAGGCATAGAGGGAACTTACCTCCACATAATAAAGGCCATATATGCAAATACAAAGTCAACATCGTTCTCAATGGTGAAAAACTGAAACCATTTCCACTAAGATCAGGAACAAGAAAAGGTTGCCCACTCTCACCACTATCATTCAACATAGTTTTGGAAGTTTTAGCAGCGGCAATCAGAGAAGGAAAAGAAATAAAATCCAACTTGGAAAAGAAGAAGTAAAGCTGTCACTGTTTGCAGATGACATGATGCTATACTTAGAGAATCCTACAGATGCTACCAGAAAACTACTAGAGCTAATCAATGAATGTGGTATAGTAGCAGGATACAAAATTAATGCACAGAAATCTCTTGCATTACTGTACACTAATGATGAAAAATCTCAAAGAGAAATTAAGGAAGCACACTCATTTACCATTGCAACAAAAAGAATAAACCTACCTAAGGAGACAAAAGACCTGTATGCAAAAAACTATAAGGCACTGATGAAAGAAATTAAAGATGATACAAATAGATGGAGAGATATACCATGTTCTTGGATTGGAAGAATCAACATTGTGAATATGACTCTACTATCTAAAGCTCTACAGATTCAATGCAATCCCTATCAAACTACCACTGGCATTTTTCACAGAACTAGAACAAAAATTTCACAACTTGTATGGAGACATAAAAGACCCAGAATAGCCAAAGCAATCTTGAGAAAGAAAAACGGAGCTGAAGGAAGTCAGACTCCCTGACTTCAGACAATACTTTAGAGAATACTAAAAATCTACAGTAATCAAGACAGTATGGTACTGGCACAAAAACAGGAATATAGATCAATGGAACAGGATAGAGAGCCCAGAGATAAAACCATGAACATATGGTCACCTTATCTTTGTTAAAGGAAGCAAGAATATACAATGGAGAAAAGATAGTCTCTTCAATAAATGGTGCTAGGAAAACTGGACAGTTACATGTAAAAGAACACTTCCTAACACCATACACAAAAATAAACTCAAAATGGATTAAAAACCTAAATGTAAGGCCAGACACTATAAAGCTCTTCAAGGAAAACAGGAAGAACACTCTTTGACATAAATCACAGCAAGATCCTTTTTGACCCAACTACCAAAGAAATGGAAATAAAAACAAAAATAAACAAATGGAATCTAATGAAATTTAAAAGCTTTTGCACAGCAAAGGAAACCATAAACAAGATGAAAAGACAGCTCTCAGAATGGGAAAGAAAATATTTGCAAACAAAGCAACTGACAAAGGATTAATCTCCAAGATATACAAGCAGCTCATGCACCTCAATATGAAAAAAACAAACAACCCAATCTTAAAGTGGGCAGAAGACCTAAACAGACATTTCTCCAAAGATATTCAGATTGCCAACAAACACATGAAAGGATGCTCAACATCACTAATTATTAGAGAAATGCAAGTCAAAACTACAATGAGGTGTCACCTCATACCAGTTAGAATGGGCATCATCAGAAAATCTACCAACAGCAAATGCTGGAGAGGGTGTGGAGAAAAGGGAACCCTCTTGTACTGTTGGTGGGAATGTAACTTGACACAGCCACTATGGAGGATAGTATGGAGGTTCCTTAAAACAACAAAAATAGAGTTACCATATGACCCACCCATCCTACTACTGGGCATATACCCTGAAAAAATCATAATTGGAAAAGATACATGCACCCCAATGTTCATTACAGCACTATTTACAATAGCCAGGATGTGGAAGCAACCTAAGTGTCCATCAACAGATGAATGGATAAAGATGTGGCAATATATATACAATGGCATATTACTCATCCATTAAAGAAAACTGAAATTGAGTTTTTTGTAGTGAGGTGTATGGACCTAGAGTCTGTCATAGAGAGTGGGAGTGAGTCAGAAAGAGTAAAATAAATACCATACGCTAACACATATATATATATATAGAATTTTTTAAAAATGGTTCTGATGAACCTAAGGGCAGGACAGAAATAAAGACACAGAGTTAGAGAATGGACTTGAGGACACGGACGGGGATGGGTAAGCTGGGACGAAGTGAGAGAGTAGCATTGACATATATACACTACCAAATGTAAAATAGATAGCTAGTAGGAAGCAGCTACATAGCACAGGGAGATCAGCTCGGTGCTTTGTGACCACCTAGAGGGGTAGGTTGGGAGGGTGGGAGGGAGACGCAAGAGGGAGGGGATATGGGGATATATGTATACGTATAGCTGATTCACTTTGTTTGCAGCAGAAACTAACACATTATAAAGCAATTATACTCCAATAAAGATGTCAAAAGATTGTTTAATCACGAAATTTCAGGATTTTAACTTCATAGAGGTTTGTTTTCCATTCAAAGACATTCTGAAATAGTTTGGGAAACTCTCTAGGACAGCTTCTTGTAAGTCATTATTTAAGAATCTTGTCTATCTCTATTTTGTGCCTTCATAATCTCAACATGAGTGTTTTAAGGTTACTTCAAGAGAGAGAATAAGAGAACATGGAACATTATGCACGGTGTTTTTATTACTTCAGCCCAGAAATAATACTTGTCACTTTCACCCATGACCCATTTGCTAGAAGTTGCCACAATTTTGATCATAAAAATCTCCTTTCTTTCTCATTACCATGAAAGAAAACACTCATCCCATCCGCATGAAAGTTCCAGCCCATCACTGCATCCAGCTCGAAAGTCCAGAATCTCTGGTGACACACAGCGGTCTCTACATTAAGTCGGATGTGACTCCATCAAGTAATCAGCCTCTGTTCACCAAGTATTCAGTGGGAAAAAAGGGTGGAATAATTGCAATGAACACTTCTATACAGAAAGAAGTGAAAATACTTCACGGTCATTGATCCATAGAATTTTTTTTTTTTTTTTTTTTTTTTGCGGTACGCGGGCCTCTCACTGCTGTGGCCTCTCCCATTGCAGAGCACAGGCTCTGGACGCGCAGGCTCAGCGGCCATGGCTCACGGGCCCAGCCGCTCCGCGGCATGTGGGATCTTCCCAGATCGGGGCACGAACCCGTGTCCCCTGCATCGGCAGGAGGACTCTCAACCACTGCGCCACCAGGGAAGCCCTGATACATAGAAATTTTAAAATCCCACTGGGGAAGCATTACACGGGTCTTTGATTTGTAGATACACTAGGTGCTTTCATTAATCCTTAATTCTGCTCTCAGGAAATTACCTGCTTGCCCACTGTTTTCTGTTACCTCTGACCTCAGGCTTTGGGAGTTTCTTTTCCTTATATTATCTCTCTTGATAACAACTGAGATGAGATTTTGGAAATATGGCTTTCCTTGGCTATACAGCTTTCTAAGACTGCTTCATATTTGTCTAGATTTTTTGACTTAATGGAGTTAAGCTATTAAAAATAATTAGCAGGTGGAGTAGAAAAATGGGTGAGTGTTTTCTGTAAAATTCATTTTCTTTATCAAGCCATTATCAACTTTTGATCAACAGATCTAAAGCCACACTTCCAAATCTATGTGTCAGTTAAAATCTGACGTTTGATCTCTGTTTTTGGATCTCCTATATGTCTTAATTTTAACTTACTTCTAAACTGAGAATGAAAGAAATATTAATTATTAATTTCTTAAAATCTCACCAGCATTAACTATTTATATTGTATTCTAAAGGTATTAAATTTTACTTGTGTGTCCAATAAGAATGGTTTTGTAAATCATGTCTCCTCAGGCTGGTTAAACTACTCTGAAGTAAGCATGTCTATCTTAGTGGAAATCTTTTGACAAGACATTTTTGAATGTTACAGTAGATTAGGCTCATTATTTTTATTATTCACAGAGAACTTTACAAAAGTAAAAATATGTTATGCATTTTAAAGTAACTTTTTGTGCATAATTCAGACTAAAAATGTATATGTATGTAGACATTAAGATTTGGAGGAAATAACATTGAAAACAAAATTTAAAGACATTAAAATATAAGCAGCATATAGTATCTTTTTATTATGAGTTTTACTGGTCTTGATCTAGTATTTCAGTTAATTTTTAATACACAATTTCTTGGAGTTCCTTTCTGGAGACCATATAGGATAAATATCTTGCTTAGCTAATAGTATCACTTTTGCCTTGTAGAGCCTTTATTGGTGATGTAAGCTAGTTTTTGGCGATATCTTTCTGCCCATTTCATGACTCAATTATTATGATCACTGGCTTCTTTTCTGGTTTTATCATTAGTGAATATTACTGTTAGTTTTTAATATTTCTCTCCCATAAAGGAAATGCCTGATCTTTTACTTAATTTGGTATAGCTACCTGTCTCATTCAATTAATTCTTTTTTAAACATAATTTTCCATAAACGTTTCAATAGCATCCAAATTCCATCTACACAAGTGTATTTCTTGTATAAATATACAAGAATATATTTATAAATCACCTCAATTTCAGTTCACATTTGTAATCTATTTTAATCTTTACTAAGGATATTTTGAGATATACTTCTCTAGATTTTTCCTTTTAAACATGTTAAAAACTTCTCAGTTAGGAAGAAAAGTAACACCTATATAACTGTGTCCTCACAGCTGATACTAAGAGATTTTTGATAGTACAATAATAGTAATGACTTGCATTCATTCAGTGCTTTTTCTAGAGTGATAACTGGGCTACTGCGCTGAGAACTTAGATTATAAAATTTAATCATCATAACCACTCAAGGAATTAGGCAATACACCTCCATTTTATACTAAAAACTCTAACTCTTAAGGAGATGATGTAGTTCAACAAAAAGAATGCAGCCAAAAGGCAAAGACAGGATTCTATTGAAATGCTTATATTGTGCAGACCCATTGGACCAAGCATAGTGCTCAGTGCATGCTGAGTAATCAGTGGAGTTTTGTTTACCAGAACTGAGCAGGTCATATATACCAGTTAGTATGATTTTCAACCTACAGCTTAGCAATATGTTGACTGTATTGTCTTTTAAATAATATTAGAAACAAATGACGATTTTGCCAAAGTCTTTGGAATGAAAAGAACTGTATAAATGAGAACTAATATTTTTCTGTATTCTTTAGCGTTCTTTCTGTAACAGTCAAGGGAATAATTGCTTCTACAGAGCTACTGTTCTAAGGCTTTCCTCTGCCTATAGACAGGCATCAATAGATGACTGTCTGCAGGTATTTGCCTGGGGGAAGTTATTGCATGTCAGTGCAAATCAAGGCAGTTTCCTCAACTGCAGAAAGTTACTGGCAGGAACCTTGCAGGCATAGGTATATTTTAAGACAGTGGAACTGCACATTGTGTCAATAACTTTATATCTCCAAATAACTAATTTTTTACCTTGATCAGCTGTTTTATAATTTCTTTATAATACATTTTATTTTAAAGCAAATTACCAGGAAACTATCAATGTCAATGATTGTGGTTATGGTTTAAGACATACCTATGTGATTGTTAACTTTCTTGACCAATATGAACACACAAAATTTGAAATAATACTCAATAATAATTACAGCCTAACATTGTGCTAAATGTTTGAATGGTAAATTTAGACAATCTTCTTGTAAGATTACATTTTATAAGTACATTTTGATTGTTTAAAAATTTAAAAAACAGAATCCTAAACTGACATTATCATTTACATATTTTATCTGTTACTTTTTGTTCTTCAAAAGAAATGGTATAAATTTCCAATGACTTTGGACCCTACCACCTGCCATTCTAAAGAATGTTTTCTTCTTCACAAGTAACATGATTTGCTAATTAAGTGTTAAAATTTGGGGTAAGGGGTTGAGGAATCAAAATGATAATGTGTTATGGTGAAAAAAACCAATTTTTCTGTTTAGATGCATTCATTTTACTATTTCTAGTGGGACAAAAATTGGTGAAATTGCTACACTGAGAAGAAACAATGTCACCTTTTAAATTACAATCTGGATGATGATGTATAAAGCACAGGCAGTCACACTAAAATAGACTTTACTATTCTTGAAGAAAACTAATATTGGAGCCAAATGAACAGCATCAGAAATATATCTATGTATTCTATGAACTATGGTAGAGTTATTTCAATTTAAACTTAAACTTTTATATCATGAGTCTTTCCTTCTTATTTTGTAAAAGAAAAATAATAATAAACTTAAAATATTAGTTTAAAATAGTGTCTAATTAGCTCTTTGACTTTGTCTCTTCATGCTAAATAGTTATCAAGACATAGAAACAGAAAAACTCACAACTTTGGAAAATAACACTGGCTGACAACTCATTGCCAGAACATGAAATATATATTAGCATTGCACAAGTTTGAAAGCAGTCATGAAACATAGACCAAGGGAAGAATTAGACATACAGTAACTCTCCCTTATCCATGCAGGATATATTCCAAGACCCCCAGTGAATTCCTGAATCCTCGAATAGTACCAAACCCTATAAACATTGTGCTTTGTCCTATACAGACATACCTATGATAAAGTTTAACTTAAAATTGGGCACAGTAAGAGATTAACAATAATAACTAATAATAAAATAGAATGATTATAACAATATACTGTAATAAAATTTACATGAATATGGTCTCTCTCAAAATATCTCATTGAACAAATTTAGTGGCTTTATCATCTTAACTAAACACTTAGCACCAAAAGTTACTGTGGCAGTAACTTTTGCAGTTCAAGGTGTGACAGTAAAACTAGTATGACTTTCTTTTTCCTTCTGCACAACTTCTTGAATAGAAGTTTCATTCTTATCATAGATCTTAGCCATCTCAACACACAGCTTTTTTCTTTCCTTTTTAAGTCAAAAACTTTCACATTATCATTTAAAGGAGCACTTTAGGGCTCCTCATTGGCAGATCCAAATTGCCAGCATCACTATTCTTGCGCTTTGGGACCATTATTAAGTAAATAAGGGTGACTTGAACACAGCACTGCGATACCACAACAGTCGAACTGATAACAAAGATGGCTACTAAGCAGCTAATGGGCAGAATAAACTGGACAGAGGGATGATTCACATCCTAGGTGGCAAGGAGCAGGTCGGCCAGAGATTTCATCAGGCTACTCAGAATGGCCTGCATTGAAAACTTATGAATTATTTCTGGAAATTAGCAACAGCTCAATGGGCAATAAGTAACATAAGGGCAGCCTCTATATCCTTTTAGTTGGCAAAGATCATGCCTGGATATAACTCTTCTCATCAAAGAATGATTAACAATAAAAATCAATATGTGGCATATAAAACATTCTTCCAAGTAAAAGAAAAAGACAATGTCATACTAAAAACTCAAAGGAAGAATATAACTCTGAAAACAGTATAATAAATACATGGGAATTTTAAAACACTTATTTGGACTTCTTAAAAGATCTATTTCCTATGAACAGAAACAGGATACCAGAAAGTATAGGATTGACAGTAAATGTGAGTTTATTGAGAGATATATTTCAAGGAACCTAAAAACATAAATTAACAATAAAAATCTCTAATGGAGGCAGCAAAAAATAAAATTAATCTATTGGATCACCATATCATTGTAAAAGACAAGTTTGAGAAATAACTCAAAAATTGGGAAACTGCTTTACAAAGTACAAGCACTGAGTGCTGATACTAGGAAGCCACTGTAAATTATAAAAAATAAAATTTTAAATATGGTTATAAAATAACACAATCTTAATAAAACTATTGAAATATATAATTTAGAAATAAAATAATATAAAATTAAGATATGTAAGAATATTTATACCCTTTCACCAGCCTCTCCATATTTCCTCTAGCCCTCCCCGCCAAGTCCCTGGCAACCACCTTCTACTCTCTGTTTCTATGAATTTAACATTTTTTTTAGATTCCCTGTATAAGTGATACCATGCAGTATTTGTCTTTCTCTGTCTGGCTTATTTTATTTAGCATAATGCCCTCAGGGCATTTACATATATACTTATAAACATATATTCATATATAACAATATATTTACATATCTTTTCATATATCATATATTTTAATGTTTATATATACATACATATTTTACAATGCAAAGAAGATTTATTTGCATGCACAACGAGGATTAGGATACTAGAAAAAAAGAAAGTCGTCTTCTGGCAAGTGGAGAAGACAAAGACGTTTAAGTAGCTAACTTTAAGACTTACTACAAAGGAACACTTGCAGTGTTGCCTTCAGAAGTTAAGTTTTCACCTGATGCTTCAGCAGGCTTCTCAAACAGGACTTTTTTGCTGGGCCACCTCTTCTAGTTCCTTCTGATAGTCAAGATGGTATTCCAGATAGTCTGCATTCTTCATCTCTTTATCCGGAAAATCTCCCATGAAGCCTAGGAGGTCAGTTTTACTATTCTCAGAAGATAAGATTTTTAGGTCTTACAAGACCCTGCTTAATATGTTCTCCACCTGCAGAGCTGACTTGAGAGTTTTATGCCACTTTCCCAACTTTCACCTATAAGATGAATAAGGTCTGAGGATCTAAAATATAACTTGGTGACTAGAATTGATAACACTGTACTGTATAATTGAAATTTGCCAAGATAGTAGAACTTAAATGTTCTCACTAAAAAAAAAAAAAAAAAGATAAATGGGAGTTGATGGATGTGCTAATTAACATGACTGGGGGTTGGGGCGGGGAGTCCTTTCACAATGCAGATGTATATCAAACCACCAGGACATATACTTTAAACAACTTAAAATTTTATTTGTCAATTATAACCCAATAAAAGCTGAAAAAATAAATTAAACCTGAATTTAAAAATACATAAGAATAATTTTCAAATGAACAAAAAGAAAAATAAAGTCCGATCTTGGACAGTGCAGGGTCATAGAATCATGCTAAATTACTTAGCTTGGAATTGGGGTCATGTTTGTGGGAGAATTAGATTATAATAACCTTGTAAATAATCATATGTATTAATATATGTAAATAAATTTTAAAATCTTAGTGAGGCAGGTGGTACCCTGGATTGGGGGTAAATACTGATTCAAAAAGCAGGACATAAATTGTTTAAGCAAGCAATCATTGAATAACTGGGAAAAAAGGTCAAAGAATAACCTACTAAAATAGTTCAGGGCTAAACAAGCTTCAAACATTTCAGTAAAATGTAATCAGTAAGCAATATTTTCCCTGGCATAGAACAAAAGAGAAAACTACAACATTCATTTCTGTGAATCACAATCATCATATCATAACTTGATAAAGATTGCAAACACAAAGAAAAGTATAGCTTAAACTGTACTTTCTCTGGCAGGCAGTGTCTAAGATGGTCTTCAATGATTGTCATCTCCTGGAATTTATGTCCTTGTTTAAGCCCTCCCCTTGAGTGTGGTCTGGATTAGTGGGTTAGTGACTCACTTCTAATGGAAAGGATAGAGCAGAAGTGATAGGTTGTCACTTTGAGATTAGGTTATATAAACACTATGGCTTCTCCCTTAGATTCTCAGTCTATCTCTCTCTCTCTCTTTCTTTCTCTCTCTCTTTCTCATTCCTCACTCTGGGGAAAGCACACGAGCCCAGGGAGAGGCCCAAGTAGTGAGAAACTGATATCTTGATGTCATCAGCCTACAGCCAACAAGATCCTGAGTCCTGCTAACAACCACATGAGAGAGCTCAGAGTGAATATTCCTCCAGTTAAGCCTGGAGGTGATGGAAGCTGCTGCTGACACCTTGCTTGCAGCCTCCTGAGAAACTCAGAACCAGATGCATCTAGCTAAGCTGCTCCTGGAATTCTGACCCACAAAAACGAGATAATAAATATATATATTTTGTCACTGTGTTTTGAGTACTTTGTTACATGGTAATAGAAAACTATTAGACTTAGCAAATACTAATGAAAATATAAATAGCACTAAATAGAAAGTATATGTTAAAAAAATCCATGTTATATACAGAGGTCTGAATGAAAAGAGAAAAAAAGGCAAAAAATAATTAGACAAAAACTTGAAAATATGTATATAATTACTATCCTTAGAGGGTAAGAGAGTAAAGCCATAAAAAGCAAACAGAATGATATAAAAACCAATTATTCATTTAAAACAATGACATTGAATATTAATATATAATATAAACTGAATAAGTATATTATATATACTGTACACATGCTTACATATATATAGTACGTATGTATGTTTATATAAGGAATGGAGAATTGGAAAATAAAATTGAACCAATATCCTAGGGACAACAAAAAGATAAAGGAATGAATAATAGGAGATAATTTATAAAATAGGAGATAGGAAAAGATCAGCCCAGAAGACCTAATTTCTGCAAGAAAAGAATTGCAGCAAGGGATAACAGGAAACAAAAGGGAAAAAATTACCGAAGGAATATTTCAGTGAAGCTTCCCAGAATTGAAGGACATAAATTACCAGATTGGAAAACAAAACAACAACAACTAAAAACTGAGATCTCGGGCTTCCCTGGTGGCGCAGTGGTTGAGAGTCCGCCTGCCGATGCAGGGGACACAGGTTCGTGCCCTGATCCAGGAAGATCACACATGCCACGGAGTGGCTAGGCCCGAGAGCCATGGCCGCTGAGCCTGCGCGTCCGGAGCCTGTGCTCTGCAACGGGAGAGGCCACACAGTGAGAGGCCCGCGTACCGAAAAAAAAACAAAAAACAAAACTGAGATGTCTGTAAATTAAGAAGTTCCACAGCAAGACACATCATTGTGAAATTTCAGAGCTCTTGAGAAAATATAATAACTTAACTTACAGAGAAGAAAACAACCAGGAAGATAGTTAAAATGTTACTAGACTTTTCAACAACAGCTCTGGGCACTAGAAGACAGTGGATAATACTTTTATTACCCACCTCAGTAAAAATTTGAGGAAAATTTGAGGAAATGTGATTTCCAACCTAAAAATACATAATTAGCTAAACTGTAAGTTAGGTTTAAGAGTAGAATAAAGACATCTTCAGTCACAAACCTTTCAAAATGATTCCATCTCATGCCCCACCAATAGGCTGTTGCAGTGGTCAACAACCTTTTTCCTGTAAAGACTCAGATAATAAATATTTTACACTCTGTGGACCATAATGTCTTTGTTGCAACCACTCAGATCTGCCCTGACAGTGTAAAAACAGTGGTAGACCATATGTAGATGAGTGGGACTGTGTTCCAATTAGATTTACTTATGAATATTGAAATGTGAATTTCGTAAAATATCATATATGTGCCTTGAAATAGTATTCTTTTTCTCTCAACCATTTAAAAATATGAAAATCATTTTTTTTTGAGGCCAAGCATTTAAAAACAGCTATTAGAAAACTGGTCTTACATATGAGTCATATATATTTTTATTATTATGTATTTTTAAAGCATCAAACAGCCTTCTAGCTCGTATAGCGCAAAGGAAGTCCCCACTAGCCTCCCACCCAAGGCCCTGAAACGGGGCTCATATTTCAACTGATTTTCTCCTGCCTTCTGCAGCAGAGAATTTCAAAGTGAAGATTTTGAGACCACCTGAATCAGAACCACCTGGGGAGAATTGCAGGTGTCCATGCCCCACTTTATCCAAAGCCCCTGTGATAGAGCCCGGGGATATGCACAACCTCCTGAGTGATCTGAAACACACCAAAGTCTGTCACCCCTCCTTTAAAGGCAAGTTTTTCATCTCCCAGGACAAAGGAAACACAAGCTAGGAGTGGAAATACGACACCGAAAGGGCGCAATTCCAAATCGTGAAGAGATACCAGCATGTCTACACTGGAGCGGTTGAACAGAGGCAGAAACTGAGTCCCGGAGAAGGGAACAGGGACGGAAGCTAAAACAGATGCAGAGACAAAAGCCAGCTTCAGACTCCTACTGCCTCATCTCCTGGCATTGAGGCAGGGTTACTGGAAACATTTGGAGTGGGAAAGGTAGAAAGGCGGCCATTGGGCTGAGAGGCTAGGTCTGCGGACAGTACTGAGGATCCCAGAGCCCACCTGTACGTTGGCTTCAGAGACAATAGGGGGATGTGTGGGGACCCGCAGCAGTGCTGTGAAGGTGCTGAAGCCGCTGGTTGGGAGCAGGTCCGGGCAGCGGCCTGAGCCCCCAGTGGCAACCAGTTCCCTGCACTCTGGGAAAATCATTCTTAAATTCTGAGTTGTCCAATGATAGTGGACCAGATCTGGCCGGCAGGCCCATAGTTTGCTGTCACCCGGACTATTGGAAGGTAAACTTCCCCCACACAGAGTTAAGCAAGAAAGACGAAATTATAGACTCAAGGGCATAAAGGATCCAACACAGGAAACGGGCAAAGTGAACCCGCAGGATGAAGGTGAAGGGAGATCCTGGACCAGAGATCTAGCTGCCACAAGATCTCAAGACCCACCAGTCCAGGTTGAAGCAGGACGATAGAGAGCTCTAGAGAGATTTCACCTAGGAAAACAAAATGAAACAAAGCCAAATAAAACTGATAGATTTTCCCAGTGTGTTCATTGTATTGAGAAAAACTTTAAAGGTGTGTTGGAGTCTTGAGGAGAAGAAATCATGATGATTACAGAAAAAAAGGGACAGACAAGTGAATTGATTATTCATAGGTTAAGAAAAACAAAAATATCATTCAAGGCAGAAAATTTAAGCATCATAACTATGTTGTACAGATCTGAATAGTTAGTTATAAACTAATCACAGAATATTGATTTAATAAAAAAATATATAACTATATAGGATACACTGTTTGTATGAAGGTGGTGATTAGAGAAGGTGGGTAAGTAGTTAAAGCTAAAAGTTCAATTAATAGCACTAAAAACATATTATTTCAAAACATGGATGCAGCCACCAAAAGAAATAAGTTCCTACTTCTGGAGTACATGATTAGCGGATAAGGAGGGCCAAGCACGACCACTGTTTTCACTGACATGCCATGCAAATTTATTGGAAATTATGTTTCAATATCAGTAAATTTTAATTTACCAAAAATTAAATAGAAAGTAGGAAAAAAGCTATTTCTGTTCTATAAATGGCAGTAACTCACATGATATAATAATAATGATAGTAATTATACAATAATTACTTTTTAAGCAATATAAAATATAAAATGCATTAAAGCAACTCTGCAAGAAAGGAGTGGAGACAATCTACAGAAGACAAACTTGAAGAAATCTTATGGTTTTTTAAAATGTTTTGAAATAGCTGTTCCCTCTGCCTAGAATGCCCTTCCTCCAGATATTTGACTGACTTGTGACTTTCCCAGCATCAGGCCCCTGCTAAAACATCACTTTCTCACTGAGGTCTTTCTTGATTACCCAGTGCACCCCCACACACACACACACACTTCCTGCCCTCCTACCTTGCTTTCTTCTCTTCCATAGGTTTGATAAATGTATGCCATTATTTTAAAATTTTTGTTCTTATGGTTTGTTTGTTTTTTCATTGTCTCTCTGGTCTCTTTAGAATGTAAACCATGTGACGCCAGGGATTTTAATCTGTTTTTCCACTTCTGTACTCCTAAAATTTAGAGCAGTATTAGGCGCATAGTAGGTACTCAATAAATATATGTTCTAAAAAAATGAAAACTGCATTTTAATCAATTAGACACAATAAGCAAAATTGAATAGTGTAAGAATTTCAAATTTTCCCAAATTTGAAATTTTGGATTTCAAAATTTCTCTACAAGGATTTTTATTAGAACTTGACAAAATAATTCCAACTTCAGCATAACCAGGAAGCATTGTAGGAGAAGTAGCAGGGAACTATCGCTATTACCATTGTCAGTGAGAATAAAAATTTTTGAAAAATAGAATGATGTAAAAAGTAAGTTTGCATAAAAATCAACAGGTAAATGGAACAGAATATTCCACCTTGAAAGTGACTGCCATTTGACCATTCCTGATGGGTGAGTCTTAAAAAGGTGTGGGAAATAGTGGATATTTGGGAAATTTTTAGGTTGGAATATTTGCTTACAACACATACCCAAAAATGTCCCAGAGGTTTAAAAGAAGTTAAAAAACAATTTTATATAAACAAAATAATACAAGTACTATAAAAATATAGGTGAATATCCCATGCACACAGAAATAATTTGAATAATGTTTTACCTGGTTTCTAAAGCTGATAACTCAAAAGTTATTACAAATAAAACCAATAGACAAACGATTAATAAAAATATTTTTGAATCTGTATTTTTCTCAAAAGTTTAAAAAATTCTTCCAAATGTAAAGTATAGCAGCATTCCAATTTTTAAAAGGACTAAAACAGAAAAAAAAGTTCAGCTTTACCAATAATTTTTAAATGTAGATTAAAAAGAACAATAGTATAACATACCCCTCTTTCTAATTATCTAAGCCTAAAATGAGTAATTAATACAATTAGGTATTCTCATATGTCTGTGGTGGAAATGAAAATTGGTTCAAACTTTTAGAGGAAAATTTGGCTCTCTGATCAGTATTTTTACTTCAAAGAATAAATCCTGAGGAAATAATCAAGAATCAAACCATCTTATGCCCTAGAAAGGTCTTCAAAGCATAAATTGAGAGTGAAAAATAATAGAAACAACATAATATTCAGCAATAGAGGAATAGCTTAATAAGTAAAATAATTTAGTACATTTCAGGTAAGTAAATGATAGTGTACTGGTATGGTAACATTTTCTGCCACCACTAAAAGTCATGTGTTCAGAGCACATTGACAGACAAGGAAAAGTCCTCATGATATGATGTTAATGAAAACCATTAATTTACTATGATATGAGCATGTTTTTTTTTTTAGCATGATTTCAATTGCTTTTTTCCCCATTTGTATTACATATATAATGCATTCTATCCCTATCTATTTATCTATCTATTGTATTGCATTGTGCATAAAGTGTGAAAATCAGTTCTCTCTTTCACACACACATTTTTTAAAGTAGCTGCATCTGGTTATTGGATTGCAGATGACTTTTAATTCTTCTATATACTCTTCTGCATTTTATATTTTGTACAATAAAGATAAAACAATTTTTATACAATAAAAGAGTTGAAGTACCCATAAACTTTTCCTGAAACCTATTGAAATACCATCATCAATGCCCACAATTTAAATCATGACATTTTCATTACTGTCTCAAATAAAAGATTCAGAAAACAGAACGTGGCAACTAAGGGTTGGATGTCACTGCTTCCGTTTGCTGAAAAGCTCTTACTTCATAGTTATTCACTGTTTATAAATGACAGTGCAAAAGAATAATTGGGAAGAGTTCCCTTGTACAAAAAAAGTAAAAGTCCCTGAAAGTCTTCTGCCAGAGAGTTATTTTTGGAGATTTTTAGTGGACAGAACAGTCCTTCAGCAAGGCTTGAGCCAACAAAATGCATTTGTCTCCATCAGTTTTCTCAGAAAGGCTACAATAACTATCACCCAACAAACAAACCAAAACACACATAAGATATAACATTTTATACTTTTACTGTGCAACAATTTTAGTTTAAAATATCATAATTTACCATTGTCCTTGAAAGGATGGAGAATTGTGAGCAGTGTTTTGGGGAAAAATGCTTTTCATGACCCAGAGGTGCCAGATTTAGGCACAGATTGTTTTGGGAATAGTGGCAAGACTTTATCTACTTTTTTTTCTTCTGCATACCTGCCTACTCTCTTCTTTCTCTTTTCATCCCTTGTGGTACGATATACTTATGGTAGGTACTATTACAAGGTGTCCCTATGTATAGTTGAATATGACAGACTTGTGAAACAAACCTATGCCCAGTTAAGAAAATTATTTATAGAGCATTTATTATATGCAGGCACTATTTTTCACATCTTTAATACGTTATTATTTTTTTCTATCTTCACAGCAGCCCTGTGTTATACTGCTAAAAAAAAAAAAAAAAAACCTTTTTTTTCCTCTCAGATTAAGATACTAAGGCACAGAGAAGGCAAATGTCTTGCCCAAGGTCACACAGCTAATAAATAATGAGCTGAGATACAGACCAAAGAATCTGGCTCTTAACCACTATAATAAATCTACTGACATTTTTGCAATGATCTATTGAGTCCCTGTGTGAAAAACTATCCCTAATGTGTGAGGTAGAGTTTTTTTTTTTTTCTTTAAAATGAATGTAAACTCCTACTGGGAATCAATCTGGGTGATAGTTTATACTGAGGCAAAAAAAAAAAAAAAAAAAAGATGAGACAAAGAGAAAGGCTCTTTCTTCCCTCTAGAAGTCCTCATTCTGAAAGATGAGGAATTTTGGGGTAGGTTTGGTGGTGAGGGTAGCTTCAGTTCATACAGAGTCAGGAAAACCATTGAGTCCCTATAACACTTTCCTTCCTTTTCTGGCAATAGTGTTTGCATATGCAGTAATGGCTATGATTTTCTTCAGTTGTCTGGAAAAGCAGGGACTCTTGGCAAGGTTAACATCCCGCTCCAGTTCAAAACATGCATCTGAGTTCTAGACCCACTGGCAAGAAGTGAGATAAATTCTTTCTGACATTTTGGACGTGAGGAAATTATTATACCTTAATCTATTGTCCGGGAGGACAATAGATTCTGGGCATGCTGTCCAAGTTTTCTTATTATTCCAATTATTCCTGCTGCCCCTGCTCACAGTTGCTCTGCCTTTGGGAAAATGTCTGTGTGTAAATTCTAAGAGTTATTCCCTGCGACTTGGTCTCTTTATGGTCCTGAACCTTTTGCTCTGTTTTTTCACAGACTGGGCTCAACACTGAAGGTTTATGCACTCCTTGGTGAAGTAAAAGTCACCCAGGTGTGGGTCAATCAAGAAGAAACTTGCATTTACTGTTTGTGAAAGCAGCGTACCAGGGTACTGCCCCAGTTGTTGTCAGCAGCAGTTTTTTTATTCAGGTCCAACGGTCAAAGCTGACCTCCATGTTACTGATGGCACCATGGCTGCTGCAGATGCTGCCCAGCCAGTGCACTATTCAGAGGGCAGCATTTACACTGTTGGGCACAAGTGATTACATCTGAGTTTCTGTTTTCTTGGCACAGCAAGGTAAACTGTTTAATGGGCCAATGTAAACATCCTCAGGGGTTCTTCAGAACGTTTGAGGAGATCTAGCAATAAACTGGATTTCTTGCTCATCAGCCATCATGATTTGAATATCTTTGTGTTGTGTGATCTTATTGTAAGATGTCTAGTAACGTCTTTGAATTGACAATGACTGCCAGTCTGAAATTGTTTGTACAAAGTGTGTCCTTATTGCAAAGTCATTGTCTTTATGTAAAACTCCTAATGCCCGCAGGGGTCTGACTTCCCAATTTTTCCAGCCTATGATTTTGATCTCTCTCTTTAAGAGCTACCGATTAATGAGTTTTGCTTGTTGATTTCCACTGTTGAAATTACTTTCTTAATTTCCACTGGCGAAGACCATTTCTAAGGTTGGAAATGCCAGTGAAGAGGTCTCTAACAGAGACAGAACAAGAGGGAAGAGTCCCCACAGTCTGGCAGTACCCCGACCTACTCAGATCTACCCAAGAGTCAGACAAATCTTGAATGAAGTCAAGTAGGCTTGAGATCCACAGGTACTTATCATTTTTAGGATCTATGTAAAATCATATACTCCACTTATCTATATTCTCCCTTTGCTATCTTTACACAATGGAATTCCACAAATAACACTAGAGAGTGGGTGGTAAACGAAGTTATAGCTTTAGCACTGTACTAATTACCTTTTCTTAAAATCTGCTTTTTTGGAATGATACTACCACAAGGGCTGTAAGCAAAAATATTTGAGATAAAGGAATTATTCTTCTTTCTCCCTCTCTTCTTACTTTGTGTTTAAAGAAATGAGCATTTATGGAGTACTGCCTTGTTATTTGCAAAGCCATGGACAAGGCACTTCCTACATATGTTACCCCTGGACAAAAACTTTAAAGCAAGAATTACAATAAATATTTCAGTAGGAGCAGCACCTTGTCTAAAATCTCACAGCTGGTATCTATAAGAGACAGAGCTAAAATATGAAATCTGAAATTCTGACACTAAACCTAGAAACTTTTGTTTGTATTCATATAAAAATATTCTTAAATATAAATAATAGTTGTAAATAATTCAAATAGTACAGTATTTAAAGTAAAAGAATGTTTTTTATTAAATTTTTACTTGGTACTAAACCCATGACACACAGGTAACCATACATAACAGTAAGATATTCACACCTCTAGGAATCTTTGATTAATATATATAAAATGTAAAAAAATACTCACATGCATAAGAATATCCACATGTAGTTTTTTTCTTCAAAATTTGTTAAATATATTCATTTGTAATAATGCTTTTCTCACTATCTTAAGGCTTTCAAGTTGTAGGCATATTTTGATAATTGTACAATGTTAAGTAAAGTAATACATATATATGCACACACACACTTAAATATTACTTATAATACAGATATATGTATACATATTTCTGTATATTTTTATTTAGTTTTAAATATTATTTTTCCAGTTTTATTGAAATATAATTGGCCTATAGCACTGTATAAGTGTAAGGTGTACAGTGAAATGATTTGACTTACATACATCATGAAATGATTATCACAATTTAGTGATATTAGTGAATATTCATTTAGTGAAATTTAGTGATATTTAGTGAAATTTATTGAATATTCATCTCATAAAGGTATAAAAATTAAAGAAATGGAAAAGAAATTTCTTGTACTGAGAACACTTAAGACTTACTCTCTTAACAATTTTCATATATAAGACACAGCAGTGTTAATTTTATTTATCATGTGGTACATTACATCCCTACTACTTATTTATATTATAACTGGAAGTTTGTACCTTTTGATCACCTTTATCCAATTCCCCCCACCCCCCATTTCTGGTAACCACAAATCTGATCTCTTGTTCTATGAATTTGTTTGTTTGTGTGTTTGTTTGTTTTTGAAGTATAATTGACCTACAACACTATGTCAGTTCCTTTTACACAAGATAGTGATTTGATATTTCAATACATTTCGAATGATCACCAAGATAAGTCTAGTTACAATATGTTATCATAAAAGTTAGTACATTGTTATTGATTATATTCCCCACATTGCATATTTCATACTCTTGGCTCATTTCTTTTATAACTGGGATTTTGTACCTCTTAATCCTCCTCACCTTTTTCTTTCCTCTTCCCGTCAACCTTCCTTCTGGCCACCACCAGTTTGTTCTCTGTGTCTATAAATCTGTTTCTGTTTGTTATATTTGATGACTTGTTTTGTTTTTTAGAACCCACTTATATGTGTTCTATTTAATATTTTTTGAGGAATTCCCATACTTTTTTCCACAGTGGCTGCACCAGTTTGCCTTCCCAATAACAGTACCTGAGGGTTCCAAATCCTTACCACCAACACTTGTTATTTGTTGTCTTTTTGATAACTGCCATTCTGATAGGTATGTGGTAGTATCTCACTGTGGTTTTGAATTGCATTTTCCTGATGATTAGTGATGTTGAGCATCTTTTCATGTGTCTGTTGCCACTTGTATGTCTTCTTTGGAAAAATGTCTATTCAGGCCTCTGCCCAATTTTTTTTTTTTTTCTGTATGCAGGCCTCTTACTGTTGTGGCCTCTCCCATTGTAGAGCACAGGCTCCGGACGCACAGGCTCAGTGGCCATGGCTCACGGGCCTAGCTGCTCCGTGGCATGTGGGATCTTCCCAGACCAGGGCACAAACACGTATCCCCTGCATTGGCAGGCGGACTCTCAACCACTGTGCCACCAGGGAAGCCCCTCTGCCCAATTTTTAATCAGTTTTTTTTTTTTTTGATGTTGAGTTTATGTATACTTTGTATATTTTGGATGTTAACCCCTTAACAGATATATCATTTACAAATAGATTCTCCAGTTCAGTAGGCAGGCTTTTCACTTTGTTAATAGTTTCCTTTGCTGTACAAAGCTTTTTTATTTGATGTAGTCTTATCTGTTT
This sequence comes from Delphinapterus leucas, assembly GCF_059928025.1. Lineage (NCBI taxonomy): Eukaryota > Metazoa > Chordata > Mammalia > Artiodactyla > Monodontidae > Delphinapterus > Delphinapterus leucas. The sequence goes on along the minus strand of NC_143146.1, from coordinate 39,732,896 downwards.
ATTTTTGCTTCATTTCCCTTGCCTAGGGAGACATAGCCAGAAAAACAGTACTAAGACTAATGTCACAGAGTATACTCCCTCTGTCTTCTTCTAGGAGTTTTATGGTTTCAGGCCTTACATTTAAGTCTTTAATCCAAATTGAGGTGTTTTTTTTTTTAATATGGTATAAAAAAGTGGTCCAGTGTGATTCTTTTGTATGTAACACTACAGTTTTCCCAAAACCATTTATTGAAGAAGCTGTCTTTTCCCCATTTTATACTCTTGTCTCCTTTGTTGTAGATTAATTGATCATATAAGCATTGGTTTTATTGTGGGTTCTCCATTCTGTTCCATTGGTCTATGGGTCTGTGTTTACATCAGCACCATACTGTATTGATTACTGCAGCTTTGTAGTATATTTTGAAATCAGGAAGCATTTGAAATCCAGCTTTGTTCTTCATTCTCAAGATGGTTTTTGCTATGCAGTGTCTTTTGCCTTCCCATACAAAGTTTAGAATTATTTTTTTTTCTAGTTCTATGAAAAATGCCATTGGTATTTTGATGGGAATTGCATTGAATCTGTAGATTGCCTTGGGTAGTATGGTAATTTTAATAATATTAATTCTTCCAAAACATGAACACAGTATATCTTTCCATTCGATTGTGTCATCTTCAATTTCTTTCATCAATGTCTTATAGTTTTCCTAATCTTTTACCTTTTGGTTAGAATTATTCCTAAGTATATTTTTATGCAATTGTAAATGGAATTGTTTTCATAATACCTCTCTGATAGTTTGTTATTAGTATATAGAAATGCAACAGATTTCTGCATATAAACTTTGTATCCTGAAACTTTACAAAATTCATTTATAAGTTCTAATAGTTTTTGGTGGTATCCTTACAATTTTCTATGTATAGTATCATGTCATCTGTAAACAATGAAAGTTTTACTTCTTCCTTTCCAATTTGGATTTCTTTTGTTTCTTATTTTTGTCTGAATGCTGTGGGTGGAACTTGTAATACTATGTTGAATAAAAGTGGTAAGAGTGGGCATCCTTGTCTTATAAGTGATATTAGAAGAAAGGCTTTCAGCTTTTCACAATTGAGAATAATGTTGGCCATAAGTTTGTCATAAATAGCATTTATTATATTGAGGTATGTTCCCTTTATGCACACTTTTTTGAGAGTTTTTATCATAAAGGATGTTGAATTTTGTCAAAAGATTTTTCTGCATTTATTGAGATGATCATATGATTTTTATTCTTCAATTTGTTAATGTGGTGTTTTGTTAACATTGGCTGATTTGCAGATATTGAATCATGCTCATATACCTGGGACAAATCACACTTGATGGTGGTATATCATACTTTTAATGTATTTTTGAATTTGGTTTGCTAATATCTGGCTGAGGATTTTTTTTTTTTTTTTTTTTTTTTGCGGCACGCAGGCCTCTCACTGTTGTGGCCTCTCCTGTTGCGGAGCACAGGCTATGGACACTCAGGCTCAGTGGCCATGGCTCACTGGCCTAGCTGCTCCACAGCATGTGGGATCTTCCCGGACCGGGGCATGAACCCATGTCCCCTGCATCAGCAGGCGGACTCTCAACCATTGCACCACTAGGGAAGCACTGGCTGAGGATTTTTACATCTATATTCATCAGTGATATTGCTCTATATGTAGTTGGATGGTTTTCGTATCAGGGTGATGCTGGCATTTTAGAATGAATTTGGAAGAGTTATTTCCTTTGCAATTTTTTGGAATACTTTGAGAAGTATCAGTGTTAACTCTTTTTTTAATGTTTGGTAGATTTCCTCTCTGAAGACTTCTGTTTTTTGTTTGTTTAGTTGGGTGGTTGGTTGGTTTTATTTCTTGGCCATGCTGCATGTCATGCGGGATCTTAGTTCCCCAACCAGGGATCGAACATGTGCTCCCTGCTGTGGAAGTGTGGAGTCTTAACCACTGGACTGCCAGGGAAGTCCCTAAAGTTAGATTCTTTAGTTTCTTGTGTCCTGAAGTAGGCTTCTATTTCTATAAACTTCCCTCTTTAAATTCCTTTCACTTTTTCCCAGAGATTTTTTCTATTGTTATGTTTTCATTTAATTTGTCTTCAGGTATTTTCATATTTCCTCTAGATTGTTACATGACTTATTGTTTGTTTAGTAGCATGTCATTTACATACCACGTGTTTGTGTTTTTTTGCAGTTTTTTTATTTTTTCTGGGATTTGATTTCTTGTCTTATAATGTTGTGGTTAGAAAAGATGTTTGATATGATTTCAATATTCTTAAATTTATTGAGACTTGTTTTGTAGATTAGCATGAGATCTATCCTGGAGAATGTTCCACGTGCACTTGAAAAGAATGTATATTCTGCAGGTTTTGGATGAAATATTCTGTATATATCTATTAAGTCCACCTGGTATAAAGTGTCAGTTAAGTCCAGTGCTTCCTCATTCCTTTTATGCTAGGATGATTTACACATTGGTGTAAGTGGGGTGTTAAAGTCCCCTATTATTATTGTGTTATTGTAAATTTCTCCCTTTATGTCTGTTAATATTTGCTTTATGTATTTAAGTGCTTTTATGTTGGGTGCATATATTTTCACAATTGTTATACCTTCCTGTTTGATCCTTTGATCATTATATAATGTCCTTTTTTACTGCCTTGACACCAACCAGGCCAAGGGAAAGACCAATATCATGTAATTTCATTTATATGTGGAATATGAAAAACAAATCAAATGAACAAAAGGACAGAAACAGTCATAGATACAGAAAACAAACAGGTGGTTGTCCTAGATGTTTGGGGTGGGCAGATGAGTGAATAAGTGAGGGAGATTAAGAGTTACAAACTTCTAGTTACAAAATAAATGAGTCAAGGGTATGAAATGTACAGTGTGGGCAGTATAGTCAGTAATATTTGTATTACTACATCTTTGCATGTTGACAGATGATAACTAGATTTATCATGAAGATCACTTTGTAATATATAGAAATAGTGAATCACTTTTTTGTGCACCAAAAACTAACATAGTGTTGAAGGTCAATTATACTTCAAAAACACACAAACAAACCCATAGAAAAAGAGATCAGAAGCAGGGTTTGGGGAGGGGGGAATTGGATGAAGCTGGTCAAAAGTTACAAACTTCCAGTCATAAGATAAGTACTAGGGTTGTAATGTACAACATAATTAATATAATTAGCACTGCCGTATGTGATATATGAAAGTTAAGAGAGTAAATCCTAAGAGTTCTCATCATAAAGAAAAATATTTTTTTCTTTTTCTTTTATTTTGTATCTGTATGAAATGATGATCATTAAACTTATTTTGACAATCATTTTATGATGTATATAAGTCAAATCATTATTCTGTATACCTTATGCAGTGCTGTATGTTGATTATATCTCAATATAACTAAGTAAAAATGGTGGCACTAGCCAAAGTTTGTGTTATTTTGGTTGAGTGGTTGAATGAACTCCCAACTGTGACTGCCACCAGCAATTCCATCCCCAGATAGAGTCTCAGTTGCCTCCTGACTCTCCAGGAGGCTCTCCAAGATCAGCAAGTACATCAGACCTAGCTCCTTTCCAACTGCTTCCTCTGTGCTGGGACTGTGAGCTTGTGAGACTTTTGTGCATGCTGTTTAAGAGGGAGTCTGTTTCCTATAGCTCTCTAAATATAAACCCCTCTGATTTTCAAAGCCAGATGATCTGGTGCCCTATCTTTCAGGTGCAGGACTCCCAAGCTGGGGAGCCCAATGTGGGGCTCAAACCTCTTGCCGGTAGGGAGGACCTCTACAACTGTGAAATTTCCTCCTTTTGTGGGTCAATGACCCACTATGGATCCTGACTACATCATCACTCGGCCACTCCTACCTATCTCATTTTAGCTACTTCTTTATGTCTTTAGTTGTGAAAATAGTTTTCTGCTGGTATTTAGTTTGTTCTCATAGGTAGTTGCTGTGTAAGTAGTTGTAATTTTGGTGTCTCCATGGGAGGAGGTGAGTTCAGGGTTTTCTTACTTCACCATCTTGGCTACATTTCCCTAAATGTAATGCTTTCATGAAAGGCATTTGAGGTAAAAAAAACATACTTGTATAACATGTTTAATTTTAGATCTCTGGCTTTATTTATACTTTGTCTTAGTCATATCTAGCTTCCATAAGTCATATCTAGCTTCCATAACAAAATACCACAACAGTGTGGTTTAAACATCAGAATTTATTTTCTGGAGGCTAGAAGTCTAAGATTTGTATGACAGCATGTTTGGGTTCTAGTGAGAAGTCTCTTGCAGGCTTGCAGATGGCTGTCTTCTTGCTGTGTCCTCACTTGGTGGAGAGACAGACAGTCTCTGGGGTCTCTTCTTATAAGGAAACTAATCCTATCAAATCAGACAGCTACCCTTAGGAATTCATTTAACTGTAATTCCATAAAGGTGCTAGCTCTAAATACAGTCATATTGGGAGTTAGGGTTTCAACATATGAATTTTGGGTGGACACAATTCAGACCACATCATAATTTTATATATTTTTTTATCCTTTACTCTTCTTCTTCAATATAGGAATCCAGTGTCTTCCTTCTGTATCAAGGCTACTGACTTCATTCTCAGTCCCTCTCTCTTACTTTGCTTTAAAATTTTCCCCTTTCAACATACAACCTCTTGGAAATTTTCCTAATGTTGATCTCTCCGTCTTCTAACTTTCACGAACAAACAGCTACCTTCTTTTCCAGTACCCTTGGCTAGGGAAAGTAAATTAGTCTCAAGTCTTGCTCATTTAGGCAATAATGACTAAATCTAATTGAAATGCAAATGCAGATTTAAAACATCATAGATTTTTACCAACACATATGTGTCAAATTATCGCTATATGACAAGTACTATTCAAGAGCTAGGAATATATAAATAAGAAAACTAAGATTCCAGCTCACAGTAAGTTTATACTAATGAGGGGAATTTGAAGCTCTTTGGTTGTAAGACCTGGGGTTAAACACTCATTAAACCACATCACATAGTCAGAGGCTCCTTGGTTTTTGATAAGCAGACCATGTATTTTCCAATTACAATAAAAACTCTGAGCTTAGACCCTGTGTTGTTGAGCATGGATTTGATCCCAATATCTGGGGCAGATAATAAGGATATCAAATAATTTCACTTACAAGCAATCTGTCTAGTAAATATGCTAATATCATTAATAGTAGGCAAGCATTATTGAGTAACTAGCTTATACTCATAAGGGAAATGAACCATAAAGGCAAAAGCAAAATGACCTGTTAACTTTTGAAAAAAATTGATATGATTAAAAATATTTCTATTTATTCTTCATCTTTTTTTTCATTGAGTTTAGCATGCAAACTAAGAGAATAGCTGACTTTTTGTTCATTTCCATTTGATTCAAAGATACTAAATATTTTTTGATATTTTGTAGCTTATATATTTTCATTAAATTGCACTCTAATGTTATTGCTAAAAATAAGCATTATTGTAAAGGTGTGGAAAATGAATGTTAATTTTAAGTAAAAAGAGATAAGTAGCTTCTTTGTTGCTCAGTTTCTATTAACAAGAGGATCCATGTCTACATGGGTCACCTACATATCTCCTGCATTTCATTCAATACTAGGCACAGAGTTGATATTAACAATTATTTGATTAATAAATAAGTAGGTTAGTGACAATCATAGAATATAAGCATCCTTCCCAAGAAAACTAATTGCATTTATAAATCTTTTCTCAAAATATGTTATGAAATTTATTCTCTCAGGGGTGCTTCCATTAACTATTTTTTCCTATTACATAAAACATAAATTTATTATAGACAACTGTATTTATGAATATTTTTATTCAAATATAGAATTATACAGTACATACTAATTGGCAACCTGCTCCTTTTTACTATCAATTTATTCTATATATCTTTTGTGATCATTTAATATTCTTCCACAATCTCATTTTCTATTGGCTTTATACTATTCTGCTGTATTACTTAAATAATTTACTTAACAGTTATTTATAAAGCTGAACAATACCATGAGGATGACTTTTAGTTTGAGTTGCTTAAAAATATTGTTTGCTTAGATTGACTTAAAACTTGAAGGAACACAATATTTTGGATTTAGTGGGAAAATGTATACTATGAAAAGGATAAGAAAATTTTAGTTTACTACATATAAAAGTGTCCCAAAATTATTATCTGAAATGTCTGTTTTTGAGAAATCAGGATCACCAGAGGGTTTAATGAAGTTTGATAGAGTAAGTCTTGGAAAATCAGCTGGAGACTGACTGTAGGGGATCTTGGACACCAAGAGTGTACTTTGACTTACAGGAAACTATCAAATGTTTTTGAGCAAGGGATTAATATAAGTAAAAATTTTTGTTTGTTTGCTTTTTAGAATAATTTGCTGACAAGGTTGATTTAGTAATGATAATTTGGATGTATTAAGGTCATATATGAATTCAGATAGGAGTCTGTTACAGAAGGTCTAGAGCAGTAAGAAACTGAAAGGTTAAATAAGAAAAAAATTCTCAAATATGACAAATTCTCTGTAAAATGTCACAAAATATCATAGATTGTTGGTAGCCAATTTAGATAAGTGTGCATTAATTTTGTTAAGCATTTTCTGGAAACAGAATTATGTGTTTCTGGACATAAATGGAATCATCAGCCTTTTTCTAACTTATAGACACATTAAGGAAGAATTAACTCCATAGACTAATGGATTTCAATGGAAAGGAATCAACAAATTTCTATTGACCAATACCATATTCTCATTCTTTCTGTGAATGAAGAATGTTGCCTGTAATATCAGTAAACAAAAGATGTTGTGGCCATCAAGCCATCAGCCACTACAACCACATCTGACTGTGCACCCTGAGAAGATTCAGGATGGGAAAACAAAACAAAACAAAACATGATAATGGCCCTAGATAGTTAAGGAGCATATCAAAGGAATGATTCTAATGATCCCAGACTCTTGAGTCTTCACATGTATAGAAAATTGCTAAATTCATGAATTCGCAATCTCTGGTTTTTCTTTAATTAACAGTAATCTTTTGATTTTCCAATGGTCTGATTTTTGTTGCAAAAACTGCTATATATCCTGGTTCTTCTCCTACCTCTTTGGGACAGTCCCTCAGAGTTATCTGAGAGGCTGTCTTCTGGGTTTAAGTTAACAGTATGTCTACTGAATAAAACATAATTCTCAACTTTTAGGTTGTGATTTTTTTTGTTTTTGTTTTTTTCTTTTTCAGTCAACATTTTCCTACCAAATCCTAGAAGACTGAATAATTTAAAGAACTAAGTAAGACAAGGACTTAGCCTGCCTTCTTCTTCTTCAGAAGTTTTACATTTCCTATTTAAAAAGACATAGCTTTACTTATAGAAAATATTAATGTAAAAATACTGATTATTTTAAAACAAGTAAAAAATGCCACTGCGCACTGTCAAATGTTGTTTCTATGACAAGGGCCAGAAGGCAAATTAGGCTGTATTTATGTAAATATATAGAGAATAGAAGGAGCTGACTAGATTGTCATGAGAGTCAGAACTGACTTCACAATCACTCCACTTACATTTCCATTTTGGTTATGTGTTTACATGGTTAGGAAAAGGTTGCTTTTGATAAATATTACACTCTAACATATTGATAAAGTATCAAAAGTGTTAGCAAGCCATTTGTATTCCAATACCATGAAAATATATTTTGTCAATTAAAAAAAAATGTTCTGCATGGTATTAAAGAATAGTTTTGGGAATTCTGCTGAAGTTCATAAGCACAATCTTTGCATACATAAATTTTATTCAGGGAGAGGAAAGAGGAGAATGGGTGAAAGAGAAAGAGAGAGAGAGAGACCTGGTTTCCTTAAAAAAAGAAAGGAAATTTCTTATCAAAAGATAGGTGTAACATATGTGAAATTAAATTGCAAATTTCAAAGAAAATGAAATGTGATTTACTACTATACTTTGTCAATGAGGACTTCATACTTATTCCTTTGAATGCTGTAAGGATATTTATATCCCAAGAAACTGATTATATTGAATAGAATGAATGACAACTTGCAGCAGTAAAATGTATTGGAAGTTTTTGTACTTAGGGGACTCTGGATGATCTTTTCTAAATGATCTTGTGCATAAGGCTTTCCTGAACATTTTAAATTTTTCTGTACCCACATTTTTTTCTAAAACCAAAATACATTAGAAATCCCCTGTTAGCAGCACAGACATTATCTACCTCTAAACAAAAGTTAAAGAATACATACTCCTCAGAAGTAGTGACTATTGAAATAAAACTATTATGATGAGTAGTTGTTTATTCTTTGTACACCAGTCTTAAGAAGATTAAGTTTAAAAGTATAGAACCGTATTTGTACAGGAGACAAAATGGCAGAATAGAAGGACTTGAGCTCACCTCCTCTCATAAAAACACCCAAATCATAACTAACTGCTGAACAACCATCAACAAAAAAGACAGGAACATATCAAAAAATATATTTTACATCCAAAGACAAAGAAGAAGCCACAGTAAGATGGTAGGAGAGGCACATTTGAGATGCAATCAAATCTCATTCCCACCAGGTGGATGACACACTGGAAAATAATTATATTGCATAGGTTCTCCCACAGGAGTGAGAGTTCTAAGCCCCACATCTAGCTTCCCAATCTTGGGGTCTGATTGGAAGGAGGAGCCCTGAGAACATTTGGCTTCGAAGGTCAGTGGGATTTCATCACAAGAACTCCACAGGACTGGGGGAAAGAGAAACTCCACTCTTGGAGGGTGAACACAAGATTTCGTGTGCACCAGGACACAGGGAAAAAAAACCGTGACTTCACAGGAGCCTGGGGAAGACGTACCTGTTGGTCTTAGAGGGTCTTCTGGGGAGGTAGGGGGGGTACCTGTGACTCACTGTGGGAACAAGGACACTGGAGACAGAGACACCAGGGAGTACTCATTGGCATGAACTCTCCTGGAAGCTACAATTTTGAAACCAAACATGGCCCCACCCAACAAGCTGCAGGTTCCAGTGCTGGGACGCCTGACGCCAAACAACCAACAAGGTGGGAAAACAGCCCCACCATTAGCATACAGACTGCCTAAAGTCTGCCTGAACCCTCAGCTGCCTTGAAACACAACCCCTGATACAGCACTGCCCACCAGAGGGACAAGACCCAACTCCACCCACCAGTGGATAGGCATCAGTTCCTCCCACCAAGAAGTCAACACAAGTCTCTTAAACCACCCTCACCCACCAGGGGGCAGACACCAGTAACAAGAGGAGCTACAATCCTGCAGCCTGAGCAAAGGAGCCACAAACAAAGAAAGTTAGACAAAATGAGATGGCAGAGGAATATGTTCCAGACAAAGGAATAAGGTAAAACCCCAGAAGAACAACTAAGTGAAGTGGAGATAGGCAACCTACCAGAGAAATAATTCAGAGTAATGAGAGTAAAGATGTTGCAAGACCTTGGAAAAAGAATTGAAGGACAGACTGAGAAGATACAAGAAATGTTTAACAAAGAGATAGAAGATATAAAGAGCAAACAGACAGAGTTGAACAATACAAAAACTGAAATGAAAAATACACTTTCTCAGAAAAATAAATTAAGGAAACAATCCCATTTACCATTGCATCAGAAGGAATAAAATACCTAGTAATAAATCTATATGAGGAGGTAAAAAACCTGCACTCCAAAAATTGTAAGATGCTGATGAAAGAAATCAGGGATGACACAAACAGATAGAAAGATATGTCATGTCCTTAGATTGGAAGACTCAAAATTGTCATAATGAATGTACTACCCAAGGCAATCTACAGTCAATGCAATCCCTATCAAATTACCAATGGCATTTTTTTCAGATCTAGAACAAAAAAATCTTAAAATTTGTATGGAAACACACAAGACCCTGAATAGTCAAAGCAATATTGAGAAAGAAAAATGGAGCTAGAGGAATCAGGCTCCCTGACTTCAGACTGTACTATAAAGCAACAGTAATCAAAACAGTATGGTACTGGCACAAAGGCAGATATCTAGATCAGTGGCACAGAATGGAAAGCCCAGAAATAAACCCACACACTTATGGTTAGTAAATCTAGTACAAAGGAGACAAGAATATACAAGAGAGAAAGTGGTGCTGGGAAAACTGGACAGCCACATGTAAAGGAATTAAATTAGAACACTTTCTAACACAATACACAAAAATAAACTCAAAATGGATTAGATACCTAAACTTAAGACTGGACAATATAAAACTCTTAGAGGAAATCATAGGCAGAACACTCTTTGACAGAAATGGCTGCAATATTTTTTTGGATCCCCCTCCTAGAGTAATAAAAATAAAAATAAATAAACAGGACCTAATTAAACTTAAAAGCTTGTGCACAGCAAAGGAAACCATAAACAAAACAAAAAGACAACCCAGAGAATGGGAGAAGATATTTGCAAATGATGTGACCAATGAGGGATTAATCTCCAAAATATACAGACAGCTCATGAAGCTCAGTATCAAATAAAACAAACAACTTAATCAAAAAATGTGCAGAAGATCTAAATAGACATTATTCCAAAGAAGATATACAGATGGCCAAAAAGCACATGAAAAGATACTTAACATCTCTAGTTATTACAGAAATGCAAATCAAAACTACAATGAGGTATCACGTCACACCAGTAAGAATGGGCATCAAAATGTCTACAAAAAAGAAATGATGGAGAGGACAAAAGGGAACCCTCCTACACTGTTGGTGGGAATGTAAATTGGTACAGCCACTATGGAAAACAGTATGGAGGTTCCTTAAAAAACTAAAAATAGAGTTACAATATGATCCAGCAATCCCATTATTGGGTGTATAATCTGAGAAGACCATTATTGGAAAAGATACATGCACCCTAGTGTTCATTGCAGCACTGTTTACAATAGCCAAAACACAGAAGCAACCTAAATATTCATTGATAGATGAATGGATAAAGAGTATGTGGTACATATATAAAATGGAATATTAGCCATAAAAAGGAATGAAATAATGCTATTTGCAGCAACATGGATGGACCTAGAGATTATCATGCTAAGTAAGGTAAGTCAAACAGAGAAAGACAAATATCATATGATATCACTTATGTGTTGGATCTTTAAAAATGAAACAAATGAACTTATTTACAAAACAGAAACAGACTCACAGACTTAGAAAACAAACTTATGGTTACCAAAGGGGAAAGGTGGGGGAAGGGATAAATTAAGAGGTTGGGATTAACATATACACACACTGTATACAAAATAAATAATCAACAAGACCTTCTGTGTAACACAGGGAACTCTACTTAGTACTCTGTAATAACCTATATGGGAAAATAATCTGAAAGAAATAGATTATGTATATGTATAACTGAATCACTGTGTTGTGCACCTGACACTAACACAATATTGTAAATCAACTATAATATAAAATAAAAATTCAAAAAATGTATAGCACCATATTAAAACATGTTCCTTCTTTTTATTCCATATTTGAAGACATTACTAATCTTTGTGATAAATTTATAGTTTCCTAATCTTAATATATCATTCCTTGGCACAAAATCATGTTCTTTAATTTAAAAAAAGGTGTATGTGTTTATATTCAGGAACTAAAATCACAATAGAAACGTGGACCCATGCTTCTATATCAATAATACCTATCAGCAAAACTACATGAAATGTAATAATGAGATTTAAAGAAAAATATTTTTTAAAAAGACTCCTTAGGGCCAGTGATAATAAAATAATTAAATAAAATTGAGGAGATTTAGGGCAATTGAATTGTTTAAAAGTATTATATTTTCATCATTAACATCACAACTGCTAGAATAAGCCCTCAGTCTTCCATGCTTTGCTTTACGATAGATTATTTCCCTACAGTGTACGAAGTAGATTAGCATTGTGTCTTAATTTAACATTTTAATTCCTAAAATGTTACATTCTCAGCATAAATGTAAGGGAGTTATTCAAGCAGTATATGCATTGCAGTTCAGATTTTTGGAACTATTAGGTAAAATATCACCTAAATTTATTTTTTGCCTACATGATGATAATATAGCTGTAATTAATAAATATAATCACAAGTAATCAAAATTTGAGCAACAAAAATAATTTAAGAAAGCAATAATTCTAATATTTTATTTGCAGGCTACTTTTCTGAGCATTATCAGTGACATATAACACATTTCATAAGGTTTTAAAATAGATCTAAATATATTTGCCTTTATCATAACAATTCACTTTTCAACAAATGAGATGGACTATATAAAGAATTTTAATGTACACCATCTTTTACATGTTTCTTTAACATAGTTGCCAGAAAGGCAGCTATTTAAAAAAAATGAATTCAGTCAGTGTTGTTGCTTTTTCTTGTCTTAACGATATCTGAAAATAAGGGGCTACACCCACACATCCACACATTCTACTATTTACTATGTATTTATTATATTTATTTATTTATTTATTTATTTATTTTTTACCAAAAGCAGCTATAACGTTGATAAATGTCTCTTCCAGGCTTCCCTAGAAGCAGGGTCTTGGAGGGAATTTATGAGCTAACAAATTAGGTGGTAGATGTAGGAAGTCACAGGAAGCACACATGAAGAAAGAGGTAAGTGATGCAAAGGAAAGAGGAAGAGCAAATATAGAGTTTATTACTGAGCTGGCCTCTGTTTCATAAGCACATATGATTTTTCAGTCTGTCTTAACATCTTCCAAGGGGGTTTGTGACACCTATGCATCTGCAAACAGTTCATCTAAGGGGTATCTGAGAAAGAATTCATTTGCAGATCCTTCTCATCTCCTGCCTCCATTTGGTCAAAGTTTCCTTCAAAGGGAGTTAATGTTCCTGTACTTTTAGACTCCCTCACCTAAACTCTTCAAGTGCTCTGGGGAACTGGGTGCTCCCCTCTATGAGTTTGTGCTTCATCTTAGTGTGTACATTGTGAAAGTGGTCAGGGATTTCTTCTCGAGAGCTCAGCCCTTCACTGTCTGGATATTCATGGAATTTTTATGTCTTGGAATTCATATTCCATACTGATATCAAAATGTATTACAAGTCTCCCAGGTAATATGAAGACAGATATGTCTGCTTTTCTAAGAATTTGGCTTACATAAATATTCAGGTACAAACCTGAGAAGTAATTCTCCAGAAGTTTGGTTGTATCATTCCTATTAAAACAAAAATCTGATAAGTGCAGCAATGAAAAATTGATGTGTGTAAAAATAAAATCACATTTATTTATTTAAATCAACTTTAATTTGTTTCTGACTCCCAACCAAACTGTGGGCAATTGCATTTCTGTCATAATTAGCATTTGTTTTCTAACAATCCTAAAGAGCAACAGAACTTTTTTATTTCAGGGAATCCCCCTAATCCTGAGTCATGGTTACACACTGGTTACTACTGGAATACATAAGGGGTCAGACAGCATGATCATTTCAGGCCCTATGGGTTGTCTTTCTTGTTCTTTGCTTAGGGAATGGGAATATTTCACAAGGCTTTGTGCTGAATTGTAGATCCCACAGATGTCAGCTATTTTGTGTAAGGTCATGAACTTTCCTGAGGTGAGGTCATAGAACAAGAGGCATATCACTCCATCTCTCTGTGCTTCCCAAGGAACATTGCTATTTCTCAGCATACATGAATTCTCTATTCTTTTTAACTCTAGTCTCAAATCACTTCTCTATTTCTCTTCTCTATGTAGGATACTTGCATTTTATCTTCAGAGAATTTATGAAAGGTAGAAAGAGACTTCAACACATACATTTGTTAAATTTTTTCTACAAATTAAAAAAAATTCAACTTTATGCATGAATTCTAGGAAACTTAAAATTTCATTCCAATCTCAAAAAATTCATCCAGAGATTTGGAGAAAAAAAAAGGAATATTATTTGCTGACATCAGTATAAGCTTGTCTGAAACTAGACAAGGACAGTTTGAGAAATGGAAATTATTGATGAGTCTTATTTATGAATATTGATGAGTGCTGACACATTGTATCCTTCAGGATAGGCCAGGTAATGCTGTGGTACACAAAGCTCTTAAATCTCAAATGTTTAAAAGAAAAAAAAAAGTTTATTTCCTTTATATCCATTGTTTGCTGTCAAAAGAAATCTGCTTAAGGAATCACTAAGTGAACCAGGAGCTCACAAACTCCATGCCAACATGAACTTAGAAGGAGGAAAATAATTCTGAGCAATCCAAACTTTTAATTTTATATTGTAGCCCAGAAGCAGCATATATCTTTTATTCATAATGCACTGGGCAAATCTAGAGCTGGGCAAAAAGGAGAGAAAAAACAACTATCAATAATTAGCACTAATGACTAGACAGCTAGCTAGAAATGTCTACAAAGATAATGACCAAGCTGAATTTATTTCAGGAACAAAGATAGTTAAACATTAAAAAAAATTTATAAAAGAGACAATAATATTAAAATATAAATAGGACATTAAAAGATAAATGGAATAAAAGATTATCCCAATAGATGAAAATAAGAATTAGGTAAAATTCAACATCCATTCATGATTTTTAAATATGGAAACAAATAAAAAAACAAAAGGAAACAAAATAAAAATTAAAGAAAATCACAATAAATTAAAAGTTATCTATAAAAATATACATCAATTATAATATCACCAAAAACTATAGAGCATATGATATTAAATTCTAAAAAAAATACATTAATAATTATTAAAAGCTATCTAGAGGATCAAAATAAATGAAGAAAGATACCATAGTCTTACATTGAAACCATCAGTAAGTCAAAGTTCTTGATTATTCTAATGTAGTTATGTAGTTTAAATGCAATTCCAATCAAAATCACATTTTTAAAAATAAAAATCTGAATTTAACATTAATATGAAAATGTAAAGTTCAGTGGAATGGAGGAAGGAAACTTTCCTAAACAGTCATCAAAATATACTACATAGCTAAGTGAATAAGATAGTAGGTATTGGTATAGTGACAGAAAAATTGGCACATTGATCAGATTTCACAATACAAAACCAGACATACCTGTGTATGAGCACTTGGTAGATGATGGAAGTGGTATTGCAGATCAATTGGGATCAAATGATGAAGTATTGCAGATCAAATGATGAGGTTTTCAGTGTATTGACAATTGTCTATCCATAGGGGAAAAATGAATAAGTATTCACATAATTAAAAAATTAACCCTTGGTAGATGACAGCCAAATTCTATAAGCAAAATTAAACTGTAGAGGACAGTGTAGAAGAATATATTAAGACCATAGGGGCTTCCCTAGTGGCGCAGTGGTTGAGAGTCTGCCTGCCGATGCAGGGGATGCAGGATCATGTCCCGGTCCAGGAGGATCCCACGTGCCGTGGAGTGGCTGGGCCCATGAGCCATGGCCGCTGAGCCTGCACATCTGGAGCCTGTGCTCCACAATGGGAGAGGCCCGTGTACTTCAGAAAAAGAAAAAAAAAAAAGACCATAATGTAGGAAGAGATTTTTTTAAAAAATAAGCATAGAGTGCTTAGAAGATTGATCAATTTGGCTACATTAAAATTTAAAAGTTCTGCTCATCCAAAAAATAACAAGAGAAAAGTCAAACCACAAACTGAGAGTCAATATTTAAAACACACATAACCAAAAAATAAAGCACTTCTATAAATTAATGTAAAAAGATAAATAACAATCCAATTGAAAAACAGCCATTACTCAAAAGAAAAAGCACATTTGAGGAATATGTATCTTAAAAGATGCCCCAAATTGTTATTCATTAAGAAAAAGCAATACAATTATGTTACCTTTACTATAGACTGTCAAAAATTAAAATGCTGGAGAATACCAAGTGTTAGAGAAGATGTGTATCTAGTGGATGCTTATACATTGCTGTTTGAAATGTAAATTGGTATAATCACTTTAGAAAACAAGTCAGTGTTATTATGTAAAGTTGACTTATCACATATAGTACATTCCAGAAATTTCACTCCAACATATTTACCTGAGAGAAAATCTTGCTCATGTGCCACAGAGCAGATACACAAGAATATCTATACCATCATGGTTTGTAATAACAAAAATGTTTTTTTTAAAAAAGGAAATAACCAAATTTAAAAAGTATGGGTAAGTGAACAAATTGTACTATAATCAATTTTACAAGACTGGATTAGGAGAGTGACATCATCAATATGGTGACATAGATCACTCCTGACTTCAGTCCTTCTCACAAAAGACAATCTAGCAACTACCCATAAACTAGTCATTGCTGAGAAAATCCCAGAACCTGAAAGTGAGGCTGAATCATCTCTCTGGACAAGAAATATCAAGAAGGATGCACTATGAAGATAAGAGGACCAGCTACACTTTGACTGTATTGTCCCTCCTCCCAGGCCAGCACAGTGCCCCAATGGGAAAGCTCCCTGAGCCCACAATTTCTCCAATGGGAAACAGAGAACCCAAGGTGGTTATGCAGCTTCCCCAGCATTGGAGGACCCTTCAGAGGCCACTTGGGTCTTATCTCATGAAGATCACTGGGGAATCTGCAGAGCTTAAGTGCTGGGGATCATATAGAAAAAATAAGGTGGCATGGCTTACAGCAACTGTTACACAGATCTTGGCAGACCATATTCCTGCTTGCAGTGAGGACTGAGCAGAGATCTTGGACAGTGGCTTTGCGTATCTGCAGAGCCCAGCCAGTGGCCCTGCCTGGTCAGGGAGCTTAGTTGGCAGCTCTGCCTGGTTTGGATCTTTAGCCAATGTGTTGTACCATCCATGGAACCCTTTCTTCAGTTCTTCCTGACTGCTGAGCCAATCTCATCACCATAGGATGTATGGCCACAGATGCCCTGTGCTATGGCACATGTGGAAATTTTTCTAAGATAGATCATATGACAGACCACAAAACAAACCTCAACAAATTTAAAAAGATAGAAATTATGCCAAGTATCTTTTCTGAACACAATGGTAAGAAACTAGAAATCAATAACAGGATGAAAGCTGCAAAATTCATAAATACATAGAAATTAAAAATTTAAAAAATCCTGAATATGTTAAAGAAGAAAACCAAAAGAAAGTAAAAAAAAAATGCCTTGAGACAAATGAAAGTAACATACCAAATCTTCTAAGAAGCAGCAAAAACTTTCCTAAGAAGGATGTTTATAATGATAAATGCCTACATTAACAAGGAAGAAAGATCACAAATAAACAATAACTTTACATCTCAAGAACTAGAAAAGAAGAACATATTAAGCTCAAAGTTATCAGAGGGAAGAAGATAATAAAGATCAAAGCAGAAATACATGAAATAGAGAAGAGAAAAAACAATAGAGAAATCAACAAAAGCTGTTTTTGGAAAATATACACACAATTGACAAACCCTTAGTTAGACTAGCTAGGAAACAAAAAGAAGCCTCAAATAAATAAAATCAGAAATGAAAGAGGAGCCATTACAAACACTACAGAAATAAAAATGATCATAAGAGATTGCCAGAAACAACTGTAGACCAACAAATTGGATAAACTTATAGAAATGGATACATTTCTAGAAATATACAACCTACCAACACTGAATCAGGAAGAATTAGAAAATTTGAACATATTAATAAATGAATAGGTTGTATCCATAACTGAAAATCTGTCAACAAAGCAAAGCCCAGGAACAGATGGTTTCACTGGTGAATTCTACCAAACACTTAAAGATGAATTAACATCAATCCTTCTAAAACTACCCTAAAATATGCAAGAGTACAGAACACTCTCAAACTCATTTTATGAAACCAGCATTACCCCAATACTAAAGCCAGAAAAAGATACTACGTGAAGAGAAAACTGTAGACCAGTATAACTTATGAATAAATATATGCAAAATTCTCAATAAAATATTATCAAACTGAGTTCAGTAGCACATTTAAACTATCGTACACCATGATCAAGTGGGATTTACCTCTGGGATGCAAAAATGGTTTAACATAGGCAAATCAGTAATTGTGATACACCACATTAACAAAATGAAAGATAAGAATTGTATGATCATCTCAGGAGACACAGAGAATGCATTTGATGAAATACAATATCCTTTTATGATAAAACTGTACAATAAATTGGGGATAGAAGGAACATACCTCAACAGAACCAAGGCCACATGTGACAAACCCACAGCTAACATCATACTCTGTGATGAAAGGTTGAAAACTTTTCCTCTAAGGTCAGGAAGGAGACAAGGGTGCCCAGTCTTACCACTCCTTTTTAAAATAGTATTGGAAGTCTTAGCCAGAGCAATCAGGCAAGAAAAAGAAATAAAAAGCATCAAAGTCATAAAGGAAAAATAGATGTTCTGTTTGCAGATGACATGATTTTATATATTAAAAAATCCTAAAGGTACCACCAAAGAGGAGTTAGAACTAATAAATTCAGTAAAGTTCCAGGATACCAAATCAACATACAAAACTCAGTTACATTTCTATACACTAATAATAGAAAATCTGAAAAAAATAGGAAAACAATCTCATTCATGATAGAATGAAAAATAATAAAATACTTCATAATAAATTTAAGCAGGGCTGCAATAAACCATACATTGAAAACTATAAGATATTTATGAAATAAGCTGAAGAGAAGAGAAATAAATAAAAAGATTTCCTTTGTTCACGGACTGGAAAATTTATTGTTGAGGTATCCATACTACACAAAGCCATCCATATATTCAATACAATCCCTATCAAAATTCCAATTTATTTACAGAAATAGAAAAAAACATTTTAAAATTTATATGGAGTCACTAAAGTTCCCAAATATCCAAAGCAATCATGAGAAAGAAGAAGAAAGCTGGAGACATCACCCTTCCTGATTTTAAACTATATTACAAAGTTATAGTAATAAACAAAAGTGTGACACTGGCATAAAAACAGGTTCATATACCAATGGAACAGAATCAAAAGCCCAGGAATAAACTTAAGCATATATGGTCAAATAACATTTGATAAGGGAGCCAAAAATATTCAACCAGAAAAATAAAGTCTCTTCAATAAATGGGGTTGGGAAAACTGAATATTTATGTGCAAGAAATTAAAACTCTATATCACACTGCTCACAAAAATAAAATTTAAATAGATTAAATATCTAAATGTATTACCTGAAACTGTAAAACTTCTAGAGGAAAAACAGGGAAAAATCTTCTTAACATTGATCTTGACAATGACTTTTAGAAATGACACCAAAAGCCCAAGCAAAAGCAAAAAAAAGAGGGAGGGGGGACTACATACTTGGTTAAAACTAAATGTTACTCCATAGCAAAAGAAACCATTAACAAAATGAAAACTATGGAATGGAAGAAAATATTTGTTAATCATATATTTCTTAAAGGGTTAATATCTCAAGTATTATGATTTGTGATTTATATTTATGATTCTCATAAATCTCAATAGTAAAAAAATAAGTCTGGTTAGAAAATGGACAAATATCTGAATAGACATTTTGCTAAAGGTGATATGCAAACTGCCAATAGGTACATGAAAAGATATTCAGCATCATTTATCATCAGGAAATTGCAAATCAAAACCACAATGAGTTATTACCTCACACTTGTTAGAATGGACACTTGTTATTACTTTGGGGCCACATAGATAATCCAGGCTATCTCCAGATTTTAATACCAGTTATTTAACAACCTAATTCCATCTGCTACCATCATTCCACTTTACCATGTAGCATAATATTCATAGACTTCAGGGGTTAGTAAATGACATCTTTGGAGGGGCATTATTTTGCTTACCATAATATCATTTTTATAAAACTCCAAATCAGATTGAGCTATGATGTATAGTTCAGGCATAAATAGTCAGATGATACAACTACAGCACAAGGAGGAAAAGATGTTAGACACAAAGTTTAAAATAGGGGTTGGGCTTCCCTAGTGGCACAGTGGTTGAGAGTCTGCCTGCCGATGCAGGGGACGCGGGTTTGTGCCCCGGTCCAGGAGGATCCCACATGCCGTGGAGTGGCTGGGCCCATGAGCCATGGCCACTGGGCCCGCGAGTCCAGAACCTGTGCTCTGCAGCAAGAGGGGCCGCAACAGTGAGAGGCCTGCGTACCGGAAAAAAAAAAACAAAACAGGGGCTGCCTTTTGGTAAGACAGGTGATGAGCTATGGAAGAAATTCCTAAGTAGATGAAATAATAATATTAAATATTATTTATATTTTAGAATGTGACAAATATTTTAAAAACATAAATTGGAAAAAAGTAACCAAAATTTTAGAGCAAATCACATGAATATCTGAGTAAGAAATGAGTGATCCATGATAAGGGAACAATAAGTGCAAACGTCCTAAGAGGGAATTGGAATGTTCAAGAAACTCACTTAATACAGCATAAATTATTCAGTCTTATATAGTTATATTCATATATTACATACAATATATGCAGTATTAATAAAGAATATATGTAAAATATGCATACATTAAAATAATTTTAAAATAACTCAACAGTACTATGTTTTCATCCTTGTTTTGCCTCCAACATAAGTTATGCATAATAATTTTGTGTTCCATGGTCTAACTTCCCCCTCAATAGTATGAGGTAATAGTGTAGAATAGTATCTAAGCTTTGTCTCATATAATTTTTTACTCAGCTATAAAAAGGAGTGAAATTGGGTCATTTGTAGAGACGTGGATGGACTTAGAGTCTGTCATACAGAATGAAGTAAGTCAAAAAGAGAAAAACAAATATTGTATATTAATACATATATGTGGAATCTAGAAAAATGGTACAGATGAACCTATTTACATGACAGGAGTAGAAACTCAGGTGTAGAGAATGGACTTGTGGCCATGGGATGCGGTGAGAAATTGGGAGATTGGGATTGACATATATACACTACTATGTGTAAAACAGTAGCTAGTGAGCACCCTCTGTATAGCAGGGAGTTCAGCTCAGTGCTCTGTGGTGACCTAGATGGGGGAGATGAGGGGGTGGGTGGGATGGGAGGTTGAGTGGGAAGGAGGTCCAAGAGGGAGGGGATATGTGTATACATATAGCTGATTCACCTTGTTGTGCAACAGAAACTAACACAACATTGTAAAGCAACTATACCCCAATTAAACACATTTTTTTTCTTTAAATTTAATACTAATATCTAGTTAGACCCATGCTAGGCACTATCAAGAATCCAACAGATATCCTTTTTTTTTTTTTTTTTTTTTTTTTTTTGCGGTATGCGGGCTTCTCACTGTTGTGGCCTCTCCCGTTGCGGAGCACAGGCTCTGGACACACAGGCTCAGCGACCATGGCTCACAGGCCCAGCTGCTCCATGGCATGTGGGATCTTCCCGGACCAGGACATGAACCCGTGTCCCCTGCATCAGCAGGTGGACACTCAACCACTGCACCACCAGGGAAGCCCTCCTTTCTTTTTTTATAGAAAAAAATTTCTTCACATTAAATTACTTTTTGGTATGGAGTGGGTAAAAATCAATATAGGCTGATTTATTAGTTAATATATTAACTGCTATATGGTAGATAATAATCTGTATTCTAGTTTCACATAATTCACTCTCCAACAGACAAAATAACTGATATTTAACTTTCATAAAATAGTCAATCTATTCATTTTCTACTGTTTTATCCCCCCAGATATTATGATCATTTTATTATTTATTTCAGGCTGTTCTACTCCAAAGACTTTGCCATGGTTTTGCTTATGCAAATATTACAAGTTTGTTAGAGTTCTTGTTGCAATAATGGAATCTGGAGGTCTTTTATTGAAATAACTAATTGTAATATTTAATTGGGTCCTATAGTGATTTCTTACCTGTATATACACTTGAGAAAAAGTGTTTCCAAGTCAGGATTTAATTTTATTTTGACTGTATTATGTACTTTAAAAACAAGTACAAACTAATGATTAAAATCATAAAATTATTTATGTAATTCAAAATTTGTTGGAATAGCTTAATATACTTGTTAACAAGTTAGCAAGATTTCTAGTAGTGAGAACAAAAGTAAATACTTTTGTCATATTGTAGAATCTAAAATAAAGAAAAAGGAGAAGAGGAGAAAAGGAACTAGCAGAAGCATAAGGAAAAAGAGTAGAGGAAAGAAAGATTAAAAATAGCAAGTTATATGAGCAGGAATGTGAAGTAATCCACAACATATTTCTGTAGTAGCAAATTATTAATGGATTCATACCACAAATTTTCTTCTACCCTCATATCTCAATTCAAACCACTTTGTTAAGGAATTTTTAGAATGGGAAACAAGAATATTTACTTCTCTGGATTTTTCAAAAAGTGCCTAGAAAATTCCATGTGAAGAATTTCTCTTGATGTTATTAATTCATAACTCAATTTTAGCATATAAAATTACATTTAAATTGTCTACTTACTTATTGGTTGCTTCTTCTAATTTGTGAACTTTTTAGGAAGAAGAAATATATTTTAATTTTTCTGCCTAGTTCCTTGCAGTACATAGTAGGTGTTAATAAATGATAATTTACTGAATGATTTACATTGCCAACTGCAACATATAACACAAGTAAAATGATTAAAATGTAGTCAGGTTTTTTTTTTTTTTAATTTTGGACATGGATCATTACTTAAGAGTTCATATCATCCAATAACCTCAATTTTAGCAGCAAGTAAACAGTTACAAAGGGAAAAAAATATCATGTCCATATTTGTACAACCAGGTGAAATACAAAGCAAGAAATACCATGATCCCTTTAATGAAAATTTGAGGAATTGAAAGCATTTTAATAGAAATCTTTTGCCATAATATTATCAATTAATTAGATAAACATAACACTTAAGGAAATTATATATTATTGGATAGATAATAATAATTTCATTGTAATTATTGTTAACCTGTGCATGAATCACGGTTAGAGTTCTATAGTGAAAACACAAAATAGATGTAAAATTTGAGAACTACTAATTTATATAACATGATTTATTATCTAAAATATTTATGCTACATGGTAGGTGATTCCCTATATTCTAGGTCTGCATAGAAAGTAGTGGTATTATCTAGTGAGTAGTAGTTTGAAGTTCCATTTTGCAAAAGGGATGACAGCTTCATCCTATGTGACAATATCATATCATTAGTTTTCCTATTTCTATATTTACCTTAAATAATCACATCTATTTCACATACTCAGAATTTATTTTTGTTGTTGTTGTTGTCTTTTTAAGACTTCCATTGGTGAACACCTAAGGCATTTGGTTGAAATCCTAGAAAGTTATTTTATACCCTAGGACTAAGTACAAAACCAAAATAATTCCCCTTTGCTCAAGCATCAATATTATAAAAGTAACTCGCAATCCATAACTACCTGCCAAAATAAAGCAATATACTCTATAAAGGTATATAACACAAACTAAACTCTCTAAAATATACTTTATTAAAAATGTCCAGAAAATTTAGAAAACAAAACTAAATATAAAAAGAAGCAAGAAGAAAAAATGTCTTGTAATCAAGGGAAAGGATAGTCAATGTAAAGAGATCCCATAAATCATCTATACAGTGATATTAGTAGACAAGAACATTAAAATAGCTATTAAAATATATTCAAAATTTTTCAGAAAAAGTGATTGAAGATGAATTGTTTTGGTAAGAAACATTGAAAAATTGAAGTATAGCCAACTTTTATATGAATGAAGAAGAACCAAAATTTTACAGCTGAAAAATGAGATATCTTATTTAAAAATTACCGAAATTTAAAACAAAGGCATAGAGGAAAAAGAAAGAAAACTAACAGAGTCTAAGGCCAGTGGGATGATATCAGACAGTTTACCATATATACCAGTAGAATTCTAGAAGGAAATGGGAGAGAGAAAGATACAGAAATTAACTGAAGAGATCATAGTCAATTTTTCTCATGACTTTTGAAAGACCAATCTTTATGTTCAAGAGACACAGCAAACCCTAGAAACTCACACATAGGCACATCATAGTCAAACTGATGAAACTAAAGATAAGGAAAACAATCATAAAAAACATGAGTATAATATAAATAAATAATACATATAGTGTAATAAAAAAATAAAGATGGTGCCTCTAGTCAGAACAATATAATACAGAGGAAAATGGGATTACATTTTTTAAACATTTTTTAAAGGAATAAAAAGACCTGTCAATCTATAATTCTATACCCAGTGAAAATATACTCTTAAAAATAAAGGCAAATTAATACATTTTCAACAACAACAAAAAGCTGAGATGTGTGCCACCAGTAGATATTCACAACAAGAAATACTAAAGAGAATTTCTTTTGGCTAAAGATAAATAGTCGCAGATAAAAGCCAACATCTGACTAAAGAAAAGAACGTCACTCAAAATGATAAATATGTGAGTAAATATAAAAGGAACATGTCAAGAATTATTAGAAGGGTATAGATTATTTAAATAAAATATAATATGTATGTGGGTTTTATAACATATGCAGTAATAAAATATATACAACAGTAGTATAAAGTATGGGATAATTTGAACTATATTGTTAACAATTTATTTTATTGTACATAAAATAGTATATAAATTTGAGGTAGATTGTGATAAGTTAAGGGTTTATATTTTAATCTTTAGAGAACCCAGTAAAAATTATAATCATACAAAGAGGTGGAGCTAAACCCAATAGTGGAGAAAACATATTTTTCAATCTAAAAATGTAGTGAATTAACAACAAAGCAAATGGAAAAAAAATACTAAAACAGTATACTCATACACAACTATATCACAAATTACATTAAGTAAATGGATCTAACAATTTAATTAAAAGACAGGGATTGTCTGAATGAATAAAAACAAACAGAAAAGCTGTTTGATAAGAGACTGAATTTAAAAATAAGGACACAGACAGGCTAGAAATAAAATGTTGGAAAAAATATGCTAGGCAAATACTAGTCATAAGTGTGTTTATATTAATATCATAAAAAATAGAATTTAAAGCAAAATGGATTGCTAGAGACAAAGAGGGAGATCATAATTACAAAATTATTAATCCCTCAAAATGACATAACAAAAATAAAAGGTGAATAAATTAAAAGATGAATTTATCAAATAACATTACTTCAAAATATATGTAGCAAATATTAACAAAACTGAAAAAGAATAGTTGTCACATTAACTTCCTTCAATCTCTTCTCACCGGGTATAAATGCCTACATATTTTATTTTGATAAAATATTGAGTCTTTGGGGAAAATTTTTAACATTTTAACTGTCAATTTCCAGCAATATTTCAATGGTAAGTAATGATTTTAGCTGCTTGGTGTCTACTATAGAAGCATAGGTATTCTTTGAACTAATCAATATTAATAAGTCTATAAAACCAAGCTCAAATTTGCAAAACTTAGAAACTTATTTTGTGAAGAAAAAGATAAAAATTAAGATGTTCTGTATTATTTATGTGCCTTTGATGGAACAGGGAAATGACCATAAGCTGCATGAGGGTAAGGGACATTTTCTATTAATTTCTTAGTATATTCCCAGTGCTGGTGGAGTACTTAGCACATAGTAGAAAAATCAATAAATAATTCTTGAATAAATGAATAGACCTTTTAATCAATGCGCTAGTTTCACAAGCTTCTTAAGTTCTTCAACAATCTGATTTTTGTAGTGTGTATGTGTGGCTATAAATACATAATATGCAGATATACTAAATCACAAGAATATAAATTATCTCCTAAAGGCAAGACACAAATGTATACTTCTAACCTGAAGTTATGCTGAAAGAGAAGCTTAAATAACTGGAAAGAAGAAAAACAGAAGAGTTAATGGGAATACATATAAAACCGATGCATAATTAAGTTGTATTCCATAGAGAGTTATATAATTCAAACTTCACTCTTGAAAAGATGAAGTACTTACTATGTAATTATTATGCTGTTATTTACACCATGATTATTTTATCATATTACACCACGATTATTTGTGGTAGCACTAACATATAGAATGTATGCATATATATATATATTTGTGTGTGTGTTTATATATATATATATACACATATATATATAAAACATACATGATAGTCAATCTCATGTGACTTTAGATGAGGTTGAACCGTTGAATCATTTCAAACTTCACAAGGTTATTTGTGTCAAGAATCTACTTCAAGGAGGAGAATTGGATCATTTCAAAATTTGGACTAAAATGTGACTCAAAAAAAAAAAAAAGAAAAGCCAAAAATTATGACAAATATGTGATTTTTTTTACTCTATTGGGTTAAGAGGGAGAGATTTTCCAATATCCTATTCTTACTTATTTTTTCCCCATAGTTGATTAAGGTGTTTTGGAAAAAAATAAACAAAATAAACTAACCAATAATATCTTGCCCTTCTTTGTCTTACATACTTACTGTTCTCAGAATGGAATAACAGAATAATATAAGGACTCTATCAGAATATTTCTTCTATGATGTCCAGTAAGGCTTAAAGAAATGGAATACTTGGACAAAATGGAGATTCAAATCACACAGTTTAGGGGCAGATTGAGAACTTTAGTAACCAAGGAAAGAGACACTAAATAATATTCACTGATCATAGTGTTATCACAGAGGGATACTGACACCTTTATATAGGGGTTGGGTAGTTTGAGGTGATAATAACATTTCAGAAGGGGAAGAATGGACTCTGAAACTAGATTGTTGTTTTTCAAATCCTGACTCCTTTATTAATTAGCTCTGTGACCTTGGGCAACTCACACCATATACATATAGTGTGAGTATATATATCAGTAATTGTACCTACTTCATGGGTTCGTTTTGAGAGTTAAATGTGTAAGTCCACATCCATAATCTCTTACTTGAAACCCTCAAGCCCAGAGGTTTTTTAGAATTTTTTTAATTTTAGAAAGGTGAAATGGTATTTACACTGAAATATTCCCAGTGTGTTATAAAGCACTTTGACATTTTTGTAGTAAATTTTTCCTATATCTACATCAAGTGGGATTAATAAAAATTATGAACTACCTCTTGATGGATCAAATCAGGTTTTGCAGTAAAAAAATTTGCACCAAACATGAAATAACTTTCGGTTTTCAGAGCTTTGTGGACCAGAACTGCAGAAAATGAATCTGTATATAGAAAGGATACAGAACTGTGCCTAGAGAATGAATGTATTTGTTAATAAAAAGGAATATGTTAACTCTACTGCACTATGTATGGATCAGGTCATATTTGGAGTATTGCATCTAGTTCTAGATGCTTCATTTTCTGTGTAGCATGACACACTAGAAAATGCCACATAAGATATTTTTATAACTGTATATGATAGCTGAACGGGAGAAAGAACAGTTGTATTCATTCTACACCTGTCTCCTTAAACTAGGCTAACCCACATTCATATTTCAACCTGGCTCTCCAATAAAATGAGTCAAAAACTGTGTTGAGTTCCGTGGGAAACTGCTTTCCATCTTTGATCCAGATTTTGTTGGGCTTGCTCCCTGTATAACTGCCACCTCTGGCTCCATTCACTACCTCCATCTGGCACTCCTTGAAGTAGTATTGGCCTGATCCTTTCCTGCCTAGATTTTAGCTTTGTCTTCTACTACTGCCTCAGTTTCCATACTGATGGAGAGGAAGAGTCCTTTCAAAACTACCCTCCACCACTTCTTCCTGTGTCTTTAAGTAAGAGTTTTTGGTTAGAATATGGAGTAGCTCAAACTGTGTGCTCATGAGACTAGAACCAGCACCAGAGTTGACATAATGGTAATGAACAGGTAGACTTCCACTAATATAAGTAAGGATGTAAAGCTGTTAACAACACTACAGACTGTTTCACCAAATGATGCGCCTCTTTCAATGCTGAATGACCATCAAAGATTTTGATTATTGGCAAAGTGTTTGGTTAACGGAAAGAAGTTTAGCTGTCAGATTCCCTATACTGTGAATATTCTATAGCTCTAGTAATAAACTACTGCATTATATAATTCAGTTTTTGATTAAAAATCTCTGAAATATTTCATTGAAACACTTTGTAAATATGTATATTTAAAATGTGTACATATTTCATATTTGCATAAAGGCAGACAATTTCAAGCCAAGTAAATTTATAAAATCTAGGCTGAACCTAGTTTTTACATTTGTTTGGGGTGGGGGGTGGGCAGAGAACAAGAGAAAAGTGTAGATTAATAGTTTTTCTAAAATATGAGGTGATGCTGTTTTGGCATAACTTCTCTGTATGTTCAGCTATTTTTGGGCAGTATTGATTTATTAGAGAAATAAATACCTAAAAAAATTATTTTGACCCTGCTGAGAATATTAAGATTCCTGAGAAAGGTACATGCTGAACCTCCAGTGAGATCTCTGTGGGAGAAATGAAATGAATTTCCTTCAAGGAAGTAAGGCACTGCTGTGAATTTCTTTTCTGTCAACTTGGCTAAACATGTTAAGTAAAATTTAGTGAATAAGGTACAAAAAAAAAAAAAGTAGCAGGTGGTTGAAAATTGATTCAAATAATGAATTGCTTTTAATACTTGAAGCATGTTAAGGTAATTAGAATAAATTTTGTTAATATCTGCAACCATTCAAATACGAGATTCTTGTCAAATATAGTTTGCCTTTTCTACTGTTGAAACAATTCAGAAAATAAAATAGAAAATCCTTAAAAGGAGACTAGATTAATACTAATTTTGTATAACAAAGGACTATGAAAGAAATTCTATAAATTGATACTCATTAGGCCCATCATATAATGTACTTAATTATTTGAAACATATTTGAGTGAGGAGGTAAAATGTCTTTTGTTGTTTTTGTTGTTATGTTCCAGAAGAACAATGATGAATACCTTTCTTTACTCACCATATAACATGACAACAGGAGACACACATTATTAGAAAGGCAGCTATGTCCTGCCTTCTAAATTCTTCAGGAAGAACAGGTGTGTTGATTGCTAAACCTACTAAGAGAGTAAAATATTTAGCTATACTTTTAAAATCAGCCATTAAATTCACATTCTCCTCTTTCCTCATGAGATAAGGGATGCATAGTGAGCTGCCAGAAATCTGACTATAAAACATGTGTTGTTTTTTTAGACTCATGCTACAAACCCTGTTTCGAATAGTGCACAACAGCTCTAGACCCTCATTTATAATAGCCACATATTTCCAGTTAAATGAAACTCATCTAAAATGCAATGTTAAAATCAAATTGTATAACATTTACTTGTTTTCATTTTATCTCTCCTCATATAATAAAATTAGTTGGAGTGTTTTAGATGGTTTGGATAAGTCAGTAAGAAATTATTTCATGCTTGTTTTGGGACTAAGGCAAAGCCAGTCCCTTTTACAGTTTAGAACCTGTGGGAAATGTGAGAAGAGAGAAAGCTGAGGAGAAAGCAGAAGGTTTAGAACTGCCTAATCTAACCACAGATCAAGAGGAAAGAATGGGGTATAATCCATTTCCACAGCAGAGGGGAACCTTACTTTTGTTGGACAGCATCGTTATTAGTTCTCTTATAAAGCTGGAATGACAAAAACTATATAATTACATCACTGTGTAATTGATGATGTTTTAAAAAGAAAAACAGAAATGCAACTTAGAGTAAGAAGATGGTCAGCTCAAGGAGCTTCATGTAGTTTGTTTTTGAGTTCTGCAACCATTATGATAAGAAATTAAACTTCATGTGTACACATATATTTAATGTTTTTTAAGTGTGAAAATATCAATACTTCATTGGGTTTTCAGAATTAAACAAGAAAATCTATTAAATTACATATTATGGAGAGAATTTGCTTAAAGCTAATTGTATGTCTGTTAACAAAACCCATATTGACAAAGGCAATATCCACCATTTTTCATTTGTTCAATAAACGGATGTATTGTAAATTCCACAAGGACAGGAATAATTTCTGATTTCAATTTCTGCACTAAACCTAGTATAATACTATATAGAGGATGACTACCATTAACTTAAGCTACCTTATCATTGTGACTTTGTCCCCTTCATTTTGATTTATTGGAAAATTAATAATATTTTTATTAAAATGTTTATTAAAAAGTGGTTACTCTCTTTATTTGATGCATACGTCTTGTTTAAGGAGGGAAACTGGTGGTCTTCTTCCACTCTATGCTTGTAATGTTTCATTGCCATTTCTCTGCAAGGCTAAGTAAGCTTCACTTTAAGTGTCTAGCAACTAGTAATTAGAGGGACAGATAAAAGAAAATATAATTTTATTTCACTTATGCTGATCAACTCTGTATTAGCAAATAATTAGTGCTTAAAATTTTATTGCCAAGAGATTTGACCTTGATATTATGAGTCAGTTATAGGAATCCCGATGCTTGTGTACATTATGGTAATAACAGACTTTGGGGCCAAAGTTAGCCTTTAAACAAGTCAATAAGACATGAGATTTAATGACTTATCAAGATGTCCAACAAGGCTAAATATTAACTAGAATGAAGGATGATAATTATCAGTAAAGTACTTTCATTTTTTATTTATATCCTTTTTTCCATGCTCTTTTTCTCCTTTTCTCTCTTTGTAATTATTATTTCAGACAAAAAAAGGATTTGTGGACAGATATATAGATGATAAATAGAAAGAAAGACTGACATTTGGGGTATGATTCTGCTTTTCTTTTCTCCTTGTTACCAGATTACCAGAGTAGAGTAGCTGAGCTCACCTGGTTTTACAATACTGCTGTTTCCACTTCCCTTAAACTTTCTGTTACACATTTTCATGGCTTCGTTCACGTGGCATCGGGCATACTTTTTTTTTTTTAAACATCTTTATTGGGGTATAATTGCTTTACAATGGTGTGTTAGTTTCTGCTTTATAACAAAGTGAATCAGTTATACATATACATATGTTCCCATATGTCTTCCCTCTGGCGTCTCCCTCCCTCCCACTCTCCCTATCCCACCCCTCCAGGCTGCCACAAAGCACCGAGTTAATATCCCTGTGCCTTGCGGCTGCTTCCGCCTAGCTATCTACCTTACTACGTTTGTTAGTGTGTATATGTCCATGACTCTCTCTCGCCCTGTCAAAGCTCACCCTTCCCCCTCCCCATATCCTCAAGTCCGTTCTCCAGTAGGTCTGCGTCTTTATTCCTGTCTTACCCCTAGGTTCTTCATGACATTTTTTTTCCCCTTAAATTCCATATATATGTGTTAGCATACGGTATTTGTCTTTTTCTTTCTGACTTACTTCACTCTGTATGACAGACTCTAGGTCTATCCATCTCATTACAAATAGCTCAATTTCATTTCTTTTTAAGGCTGAGTAATATTCCATTGTATATATGTGCCACATCTTCTTTATCCATTCATCCAATGATGGGCGCTTAGGTTGTTTCCATCTCCGGGCTATTGTAAATAGAGCTGCAATGAACATTTTGGTACATGACTCTTTTTGAATTTTGGTTTTCTCAGGGTATATGCCCAGTAGTGGGATTGCTGGGTCATATGGTAATTCTATTTGTAGTTTTTTAAGGAACCTCCATACTGTTCTCCATAGTGGCTGAACCAATTCACATTCCCACCAGCAGTGCAAGAGTGTTCCCTTTTCTCCACACCCTCTCCAGCATTTATTGTTTCTAGATTTTTTGATGATGGCCATTCTGACTGGTGTGAGATGATATCTCATTGTAGTTTTGATTTGCATTTCTCTAATGATTAATGATGTTGAACATTCTTTCATGTGTTTGTTGGCATTCTGTATATCTTCTTTGGAGAAATGTCTATTTAGGTCTTCTGCCCATTTTTGGATTGGGTTGTTTGTTTTTTTGTTATTGAGTTGCATGAGCTGCTTGTAAATTTTGGAGATTAATCCTTTGTCAGTTGCTTCATTTGCAAATATTTTCTCCCATTCTGAGGGTTGTCTTTTGGTCTTGTTTATGGTTTCCTTTGCTGTGCAAAAGCTTTGAAGTTTCATTAGGTCCCATTTGTTTATTTTTGTTTTTATTTCCATTACTCTAGGAGGTGGGTCAGAAAGGATCTTGCTGTGATTTATGTCATAGAGTGTTCTGCCTATGTTTTCCTCTAAGAGTTTGATAGTTTCTGGCCTTACATTTAGGTCTTTAATCCATTTTGAGCTTATTTTTGTGTATGGTGTTAGGGAGTGATCTAATCTCATACTTTTACATGTACCTGTCCAGTTTTCCCAGCACAATTTATTGAAGAGGCTGTCCTTTCTCCACTGTACATTCCTGCCACCTTTATCAAAGATAAGGTGTCCATATGTGCGTGGGTTTATCTCTGGGCTTTCTATCCTGTTCCATTGATCTATCTTTCTCTTTTTGTGCCAGTACCATACTGTCTTGATTACTGTAGCTTTGTACTATAGTCTGAAGTCAGGGAGCCTGATTCCTCCAGCTCCTTTTTTCGTTCTCAAGATTGCTTTAGCTATTCAGGGTCTTTTGTGTTTCCATACAAATTGCAAAATTTTTTGTTCTAGTTCTGTGAAAAATGCCAGTGGTAGTTTGATAGGGATTGCATTGAATCTGTAGATTTCTTTGGGTAGTAGAGTCATTTTCACAATGTTGATTCTTCCCATCCAAGAACGTGGTATATCTCTCCATCTATTTGTATCATCTTTAATTTCTTTCATCAGTGTCTTATAATTTTCTGCATACAGGTCTTTTGTCTCCTTAGGTAGGTTTATTCCTAGATATTTTATTCTTTTTGTTGCAATGGTAAATGGGAGTGTTTTCTTGATTTCACTTTCAGATTTTTCATCATTAGTATATAGGAATGCCAGAGATTTCTGTGCATTAATTTTGTATCCTGCTACTTTACCAAATTCATTGATTAGCTCTAGTAGTTTTCTGGTAGCATCTTTAGGATTCTCTATGTATAGTATCATGTCATCTGCAAACAGTGACAGCTTTACTTCTTCTTTTCCGATTTGGATTCATTTTATTTCCTTTTCTTCTCTGATTGCTGTGGCTAAAACTTCCAAAACTATGTTGAATAATAGTGGTGAGAGTGGGCAACCTTGTCTTGTTCCTGATCTCAGTGGAAATGCTTTCAGTTTTTCACCATTGAGGATGATGTTGGCTGTGGGCTTGTCATATATGGCCTTTATTATGTTGAGCAAAGTTCCCTCTATGCCTACTTTCTGCAGGGTTTTCATCATAAATGGGTGTTGAATTTTGTCGAAAGCTTTCTCTGCATCTATTGAGATGATCATATGGTTTTTCTCCTTCAATTTGTTAATATGGTTTATCACATTGATAGATTTGCGTATATTGAAGAATCCTTGCATTCCTGGAATAAAACCCACTTGATCATGGTGTATGATCCTTTTAATGTGCTGTTGGATTCTGTTTGCTAGTATTTTGTTGAGGATTTTTGCATCTATGTTCATCAGTGATATTGGCCTGTAGTTTTCTTTCTTTGTGACATCCTTGCCTGGTTTTGGTATCAAGGTGATGGTGGCCTCGTAGAAGGAATTTGGGAGTGTTCCTCCCTCTGCTATATTTTGGAAGAGTTTGAGAAGGATAGGTGTTAGTTCTTCTCTAAACGTTTGATAGAATTCACCTGTGAAGCCATCTGGTCCTGGGCTTTTGTTTGTTGGAAGATTTTTAATCACAGTTTCAATTTCAGTGCTTGTGATTGGTCTGTTCATATATTCTATTTCTTCCTGATTCAGTCTTGGCAGGTTGTGCATTTCTAATAATTTGTCCATTTCTTCCAGATTGTCCATTTTATTGGCATAGAGTTGCTTGTAGTAATCTCTCATGATTTTTTTTATTTCTGCAGTGTCAGTTCCAACTTCTCCTTTTTCATTTCTAATTCTATTGATTTGAGTCTTCTCCCACTTTTTCTTGATGAGTCTGGCTAGTGGCTTATCTATTTTGTTTATCTTCTCAAAGAACCAGCTTTTAGTTTTATTGATCTTTGCTATCATTTCCTTCATTTCTTTTTCATTTATTTCTGATCTGATTTTTATGATTTCTTTCCTTCTGCTAGCTTTGGGGTTTTTTTTTCTTCTTTCTCTAATTGCTTGAGGTGCAAGGTTAGGTTGTTTATTCGAGATGTTTCCTGCTTCTTAAGGTGGGCTTGTATTGCTATAAACTTCCCCCTTAGAACTGCTTTTGCTGCATCCCATAGGTTTTGGGTCGTTGTGTCTCCATTGTCATTTGTTTCTAGGTATTTTTTGATTTCCTCTTTGATTTCTTCAGTGATCACTTCATTATTAAGTAGTGTATTGTTTAGCCTCCATGTGTTTGTATTTTTTACAGATCTTTTCCTGTAATTGATATCTAGTCTCATGGCATTGTGGTCAGAAAAGATACTTGATACAATTTCAATTTTCTTAAATTTACCAAGGCTTGATTTGTGACCCAAGATATGATCTATCCTGGAGAATGTTCCATGAGCACTTGAGAAAAATGTGTATTCTGTTGTTTTTGGATGGAGTGTCCTATAAATATCAATTAAGTCCATCTTGTTTAATGTATCATTTAAAGCTTGTGTTTCCTTATTTATTTTCATTTTGGATGATCTGTCCATGGGTGAAAGTGGGGTGTTAAAGTCCCCTACTATGAATGTGTTACTGTCGATTTCCCCTTTTATGGCTGTTAGCATTTGCCTTATGTATTGAGGTGCTCTTATGTTGGGTGCATAAATATTTACAATTGTTATATCTTCTTCTTGGATCGATCCCTTGATCATTATGTAGTGTCCTTCTTTGTCTCTTTTAATAGTCCTTATTTTAAAGTCTATTTTGTCTGATATGAGAATTGCTACTTCAGCTTTCTTTTGGTTTCCATTTGCATGGAATATCTTTTTCCATCCCCTTACTTTCAGTCTGTATGTGTCTCTAGGTCTGAAGTGGGTCTCTTGTAGACAGCATATATAAGGGTCTTGTTTTTGTATCCATTCAGCCAATCTGTGTCTTTTGGTGGGAGCATTTAGTCCATTTACATTTAAGGTAATTATCAATATGTATGTTCCTATTCCCATTTTCTATATTGTTTTGGGTTCGTTATTATAGGTCTTTTCCTTCTCTTGTGTTTCTTGTCTAGAGAAGTTCCTTTAGCATTTGTTGTAAAGCTGGTTTGGTGGTGCTGAACTCTCTCAGGTTTTGCTTGTCTGTAAAGGTTTTAATTTCTCCATCAAATCTGAATGAGATCCCTGCTGGGTAGAGTAGTCTTGGTTGCAGGTTTTTCTCCTTCATCACTTTCAGTATGTCCTGCCACTCCCTTCTGGCTTGTAGGGTTTCTGCTGAGAGATCAGCTGTTAACCTTATGGGGATTCCCTTGTGTGTTATTTGTTGTTTTTCCCTTGCTGCTTTTAATATGCTTTCTTTGTATTTAATTTTTGACAGTTTGATTAATATGTGTCTTGGTGTATTTCTCCTTGTATTTATCCTGTATGGGACTCTCTGTGCTTCCTGGACTTGATTAACTATTTCCTTTCCCATATTAGGGAAGTTTTCAACTATAATCTCTTCAAATATTTTCTCAGTCCCTTTCTTTTTCTCTTCTTCTTCTGGAACCCCTATAATTCGAATGTTGGTGCGTTTAATGTTGTCCCAGAGGTCTCTGAGACTGTCCTCAGTTCTTTTCATCCTTTTTTCTTTATTCTGTTCTGCAGTAGTTATTTCCACTATTTTATATTCCAGGTCACTTATCCTTTCTTCTGCCTCAGTTATTCTGCTATTGATCCTATCTAGAGTACTTTTAATTTCATTTATTGCATTGTTCATCGTTGCTTGTTTCATCTTTATTTCTTCTAGGTCCTTGTTAACTGTTTCTTGCATTTTGTCCATTCTATTTCCAAGATTTCGGATCATCCTTACTATCATTCTTCTGAATTCTTTTTCAGGTAGACTGCCTATTTCCTCTTCATTTGTTAGGTCTGGTGCTTTTTTATCTTGCTCCTTCATCTGCTGTGTGTTTTTCTGTCTTCTCATTTTGCTTATCTTACTGTGTTTGGGGTCCCCTTTTTGCAGGCTGCACGTTCGTAGTTCCTGTTGTTTTTGATGTCTGTCTCCAGTGGCTAAGGTTGTTTCAGTGGGTTGTGTAGGCTTCCTGGTGGAGGGGACTAGTGCCTGTGTTGTGGTGGATGAGGCTGGATCTTGTCTCTCTAGTGGGCAGGTTCACGTCTGGTGGTGTGTTTTGGGGTGTCTGTGGCCTTATTATGATTTTAGGCAGTCTCTCTGCTAGTGGGTGGGGTTGTGTTCCTGTTTTGCTAGTTGTTTGGCATAGGTTGTCCAGCACTGTGGCTTGCTGGTCGTTGAGTGAAGCTGGGTGCTGGTGTTAAGATGGAGGTCTCTGGGAGATTTCCGCCGTTTAATATTATGTGGAGCTGGGAGGTCTCTTGTTAACCAGTGTCCTGAAGTTGGCTCTCCTACCTCAGAGACAGAGCCCTGACTCCTGGCTGGAGCACCAAAAGCCTTTCATCCACACGGCTCAGAATAAAAGGGAGAAAAAGTAGAGAGAATTAGTAGAAGTATGAGGAAAGAAAGAAGGAAAGGAGGAAAGGAAGGAAGGAAGAAAGAAGCAAAGAAGGAAAGAAAGGAGGGAGGGAGGGAGGGAGGGAGGAAGGAAGGAAGGAAGGAAGGAGGGAAAGAAGGAAAAAAGACAGAAAGAAAGAAGATACAGTAAAAATAAAATAAAGTATAATATAGTTATTGAATTAAAAATTATTTAGAAAAAAAAAAAGGGACGGACAGAACCTTAGGACAAATGTTGGAAGCAAAGCTATACAGAGAAAATCTTACACAGAAGCATACACATACACCTCCACAAAAAGAGGTAAAGGGGGAAAAATCATAAATCTTGCTCTCAGAGACCATCTCCTCAATTTGGGGTGATTTGTTGTCTAAAGGAGGGAAGGAAGGAAGGAAAGAAAGAAAGAAAGAACGAAGGTAAAGTATAATAAAGTTATTACAATTAAAATTAATTATTAAGAAAAAAAATTATAAAAAAAAAAACCATGGACGGATAGAGCCCTAGGACAAATGGTGGAAGCAAGACTATACAGACAAGATCTCACACAGAAGCATACACATACACATTCACAAAAAGAGGAAAAGGGAAGAAAATCATAGATCTCGATCCTAAAGTCCACCTCTTCAATTTGGGATCATTCCTTGTTTATTCAGGTATTCCACAGATGCAGGGTATATCAAGTTGATTGTGGAGCTTTAATCCGCTGCTTCTGAGGCTGCTGGGAGAGATTTCCCTTTCTCTTCTTTGTTCTCACAGCTCACAGGAGCTCAGCTTTGGATTTGGCCCTGCCTCTGCGTGTAGGTCGCTGGAGGGCGTCTGTTTTTTGCTCAGACAGGACGGGGTTAAAGGAGCCGCTGATTCGGGGGCTCCGGCTCACTCAGGCCGGGGGTGGGGGGGGAAGGAGGGGCACTGCATGCGGGGCGGGCCTGCGGCGTCAGAGGCTGCGTGATGTTGCGGCAGAGGCCGGCGTGACGTTGCACCAGCATGAGGCCCGCCGTGCGTTCTCCCGGGGAAGTTGTCCCTGGATCCCGGGAACCTGGCAGTGGCGGGCTGCACAGGCTCCGCGGAAGAGGGGTGTGGAGAGTGACCTGTGCTCGCACACAGGCCCCTTGGTGGCGGCAGCAGCAGCCTTAGCGTCTCCCGCCAGTCGCTGGGGTCCGCGCTTTTAGCCGCGGCTCGCGCCTGTCTCTGGAGTTCCTTTAAGCAGCGCTCTTAAACCCCTCTCCTCGCGCACCAGGAAACAAAGAGGGAAGAAAAAGTCTCTTGTCTCTTCGACAGGTGCAGGCTTTTCTCCGAACTCCCTCTCAGCTAGTCGTGGTGCACTAACCCCTTCAGGCTATGTTCAAGCCGCCAACCCCAGTCCTCTCCCTGCGCTCCGTCCAAAACCGAAATCCGAGACTCAGCTCGCAGCCCCAACCACCCCGGCGGGTGAGCAGACAAGCCTCTCGGGCTGGTGAGTGCCGGTCGGCACCGATCCTCTGTGCGGGAATCTCCCCGCTTTGCCCTCCGCACCCGTCGCTGTGCACTACTCTGCGGTCCCGAAGCTCCCCCCTCCGCTTCCCGCAGTCTCCGCCCGCGGAGGGGCTTCCTAGTGTGTGGAAACTTTTCCTCCTTCACAGCTCCCTCCCACTGGTGCAGGTGCCGTCCTTATTCTTTTGTCTTTGTTGTTTTTTTTTTTTCTTTTGCCCTACCCAGGTATGTGGGGAGTTTCTTGCCTTTTGGGAGGTCTGAGGTCTTCTGCCAGCCTTCAGTAGGTGTTTTGTAGGAGTTGTTCCACGTGTAGATGTATTTCTGGTGTATCTGTGGGGAGGAAGGCGATCTCCGCGTCTTACTCTTCCGCCATCTTCAAGGTCCCCCCAGGCATACTTTTATATCTTTATTTATCTGGAAAATTCTTATTCATTCTTTATCACTAATCTCAGTCATGTCTCCTCTAGGAAGTATTTCCTGAAAGCCACATTGTGTTGAATGATTTGCTTGCACACCACACTATACATACCTCAGTCCTATCACAACATTTCCAAATGGCATTATTTCTTTGGAAGTGCCTTAAGGGAAAGGACTGTATCTCTTTCATCTTTGAGACACATGTACCCAGCAGCACTTGAGCATAGCAGGTAGTTAACATATACACTGAATTCACTGCTTTTGAAAGCACTCTCTTGCAACTTACAAATATTTATTTAAAATTTATTCATAGATTTTGAAGTTTCTTGTGTTCGCTCATGTTTTTTATTAATTGCTTTGTTAATGGCAATTTAGTGTTCAATTATAGGATTTCAATCATGTATTTGCAAAAGTTTTGATGCTTTATTTTGATGTTAATAATTTTTTTTTTTTTTGCGGTACCCAGGCCTCTCACTGTTGTGGCCTCTCCCGTTGCAGAGCACAGGCTCCAGATGCGCAGGCTCAGCGGCCATGGCTCACGGGCCCAGCCACTCTGCGGCATGTGGGATCTTCCCAGACTGGGGCACGAACCCGTGTCCCCTGCATCAGCAGGTGGACTCTCAACCACTGCGCCACCAGGGAAGCCCCAATAAATTTATAAATAATTAAAAATGACTCAAGAAAAATGATAAAGTATGAAAGGTCTAATAAACGCAGCAAATAAAAAATAGAGGCAAAAGGAAAAATTAATATAAATGGCATTTAGATGATTATGAAACTTTTGGGGAAAAAATCAAGCACTGATTAATTCTCTGCACAAAACTTAATGCTAAATAAATACTTTTTAGTTAAATAACAAATGTATTAAAAACTGAAGAAATATGGGTGAATATTTATGTTTTGTCTATAAAAAGATATTTCTAAATATAAAATTTATATAATGTTATAATGACAAACAAGATGGAAAGATTTGTCAACATAAACTATTACATACATATCCCAAATCATCATAGACAATATTAACAGTCAAATTACCTGGAATAAAATATTTGTATCATACATAACTGAGAATTGATATCCTCATTTTATTAAATTCTTACAAACAAACCAAAAATATATAAACATCCTAAAAAAGGAACGAACATATAAAAGGACAGGTCACCAAAGATATACATTGTATTATCAATAAAAAGAGATTTGCTGAATCATACACATTATATCCAGTTGATGAAAGTCTATGGAAACATTTCAAGAAAGGTTACTTATCTTTTAAAATGTTAATAATAAAATAAAAGAGCAGGCAGTAAAAAAAAGTGCATGGGGTAATTCTAATTTGTGTCTGTATTTAAGCATTTGCATAATTAAGTTGATAATAATTAATAAGGATAAGGGAGTTAGAGAGGATAAGGGAGTTAGAGATTTTACTATTCAAATTTTTTCATATCTTTATATTTAACCTTCCCACAATAAACAGTGATAATAAGAAAAAATATAGAATTGAGCACATTTCAAAATATAAATTTCTTATTCTCTATAAAACCTTATACCAATCTAAATATCATTAGATACCTAACTGATTAGTAAATTAACATTTACTTTCTGGAGACAATAACCATTATTTTTGTATGCTTTATAAGCAATTGAAACACTTGTAAAAATTATTAATGTCTTTCTGTGTCTACTTAACTCATTATTTTCACTATTTTATTATAACCTTCTGTCAATGAAGTACACAAAAACTAGAAACTTCTCAAAGCAAAGAAGATATCTCCAGAACAAGAAAGATCACATCTAGAACTTGTCATTTCACTTCAGCATTGAGCATCATAGAGAGTCCAAGGTAAAATGCCCAAAGCAAGGCTGTGAAATGTAGTTTGGTAAACAACATATCCTTCAGGTTATTATAAATTCAACATTAATTACATTACTTTCTTGCTAGTGTGACATTTTTAATGTCCTCTTTCACAAACCGGTTTTCAAAAAACTCGTTTCAACAATGTTCAGCTAGATAATAGGTCCCTTAGCAAGTAAAAATGAAGTGATACAAATATTGAAAGCATTCTGTGCCCTTTGAAAATATTATGAAAGTAACTGCACAGATGGGCTGAAAGTTCAATTACCTCAAAAGAAGAGTGTCAGAGTCATCATTGCTGCTGCAACTGGAAATTTAGCAACCAAAATATACATCAGGAAATTACTCTGTGAATATATTTCAAATATACTGAAGAAACAGCTGCCATTCCATTTATGTTTCCCAGACATGAGAGTTGCAGGGATGGAGTAACATGGAGATGCCACATTGGCTTTTCCTTAAGTTGACATTTTCTAGGCATTTCTCAAATATGCCAAACTGGGAGAAATGTATGAAATACAGTAACATGCAGCAATTAAAATAACACGAGTTTGATTTCATGTATTTCTGGTGTGCATTTTTGTGTAAAAGTTTATAGTTTTATTACAGGATGTAATGTTATTTTGGGCTCATTTTTATTACAACTAACATTATTCATATAGAATGACTAAGTTTCCTTTAACTGAAAATACTATGCTATTTAGGCCTTTGTAAATAATCTTTAATAATTGTGCGTATTTTAATATATCGTCTTCTAAATGGTGATATGAAATCCTACTTCAGAATTATAGCTGTGTGGCAAGATGTCAGAAACTGTGAGAAGAAAAAAACTACTCAACAGAGATTAATTTTTCAGAGTAAATATTCATTCTTTTGCATCAAAAAAAGAGTAAGTGCATAAGAAAATAGTAAGAATATATGAAACTGCTCTTAAAACAATTTACTATAGGTCGTAAGGCCCACTGTGGCATCTTGCCATTCTCTTCATCTTTGTTTCTGGCAAGGTTTTGGCTGGAATTCTTTGAGCCTGACTTATTACCGATAATGGTAACTACGTACTTAACAAAAGACAATATAGTTTAAAGATATAAAAGAAATGTGTGTTCATTTATATTTACCAAAGCAAGTTTTACAAGTACAAGAAGCAGTGTGACATAGTCTGGAAAATATTGAGAAACTGTGACATTATAAAATGTTGTGTATCAGTAATAACATCAATTTCTGAGAAGCAATACAATTTGTAATTATACAAACCCCAGTATATGGAATCCCAACTGAATTAATGATAACTCATTTTTACCTCCCAAACATGCATTTCATATAAGCCAAGTCTTACTTTAGGTCTTGGGAAACAAGAATACAACTGGGACCATAGTTACCTATAGAGTATTAGTTAACACATAATTGGTATCTTCTGTAATTTAGGCATGTATGTGAGCCCCTATGACTAAAAAGTTCCAAAACTTTATATACAAGAGAATATGAAAAAAATCATAAAGTATTTAAAGGCAATTAAAGATCTTGAAGGTGTTATATTTATAAATTTCTTGAAATAATTGTTTTATCTTAAAATTTTAGCATGACCCATTGGAATTTCATCTCAATGGGTCAACAAACTTAGATTTTAGAAAGTCATTCTTTAACAAATAAACTTAGATCAGAGATTTATAAGATATTATGTTAGATATGTGGATCCAAGAGTGGCAAGTGAATAGATGTAGGATGCATAGAGACTTTTTAAACTTCAGTTAAATAAAGAATACATATATAATCAATGGCATCTTATGTGCATGGCACCCCGTTATTTGTCTGACCTCATGATCTATCACCTGACTCCACTCCTGGCCCACTGTACTGTTGTTCCTCCAACACACTGGAGGTGCTCCTGTCTCAGAGCCTTGGACATGCTGACCTTTGTCTAGATTTATCTCCTGTTAGAGGCACAATTCATCTCCTCATTCCTTCAATTCTTGATTCGATAACTACTTCTTTAGGAAGCTATTCCTGGTCAATGTATCAAAATTTCACCTCCCCCTCCTAACTCCCGTCAACTTACTCTCTACTTTTCTTGTTTTATTTTGTGTTCTTCTTATCACTTATTATCTAACATACTGTAGTACATACAGATGTTACTTTATTTTAAATTTTTGACTGTTTTCCTCACTAGAATATAAATTTCTTGAGAGCAGGGATTCTTGTTTGTCTTATTTGCTGTACTTCAGGCTCACAATAATATTTGTTGCATGAATAAATGAATGAACTAACTGCAATACAAAGCAAAGTGAATGAAGTGCTGAAAAATTTGATCTAAAGGATATTCTATTTTTTTCAAAAAAGAGGGAAGATAAGCTAATGTTCCTTTTCAGACTTATAATTCTATGATTCTGTAAGGCACATATTTAATAAAGCTATTTTATGCACATACACACAAT
Source organism: Delphinapterus leucas (assembly GCF_059928025.1). Taxonomy (NCBI): domain Eukaryota; kingdom Metazoa; phylum Chordata; class Mammalia; order Artiodactyla; family Monodontidae; genus Delphinapterus; species Delphinapterus leucas. Next base: position 39,690,378 of record NC_143146.1, on the reverse strand, counting down.
TTTTTTTATCATTTCACTATAAGGGAATTAAGATTCTCAATAATAGAAAGGAGGGAGGCAAACATATACATCTGGGAAAGAAAGAATTAAAAGGTCTGGCTTTTGATCTATTTCTCTCCCAATTGCTGGTGACGTATTCCTGGGCAAAAAAGAAAAGTCATCTTGTCTAATATCCGTGTAGGCATGCTGGTAACTGGATGATTTTGTATTGATAAATAGACTAATTCTATTTGCTAGGGGAAGAGCTCTTACACATGAAATACACTTAGCATGATGTCCCTGACATTTATTTATGGTAAACCAACCTATGGGTTTATGAGTTATTAAGTCCCAGGAAATGTCTCATAAGCTATACAATTATCTGGATTATAACTTGGAGATATTGGTCGTGTAGACACTCTCTGCTGCTGTATATTGAGGTGAAAACACACCTCACTTAGAGATAACATCTACTTGGACCAGAGAAAGAATGTCAGATGTAGAAAGGAAGAACCTGAGTAACCCTGAAGAATGTCCCTGATTCTGTATTGTAATCCTGTTTTATAGGAGGGAAAATTGGGGTTCAAACAGGTTGCATAATGGAAGTAGAAGGTTGATTTACATTGTGCATTTGTCTTTGCCCTCAATGCTTAAGAGAGAGACTTGAACTTACTAATTAAATTTAATACATTATATAAGCAAACCCTAACAACTGATTTATGATAAGACAGAAAGGAATTTTATATATATACACACACATATACATATATATGCATATATATATATTGATATATATGAAGCAGGAGACTGAAGGAAGAGAGCAGAAGTGGTAAAACATTGTAAAAGGCTAAATTCCTAAAGGGTGTGATTGATGCTAAGTTGGGATTTGTGGAAAATTTCAAAGTAAAGCAAAAATCACAAATAACAAGCCTAGTAAATATCAGTTAAACTTGCACAGAAAATTTCAGAATTTCTCAATTTACAAAACGAAGAGGACCAGTCATGACATTTTCCTGTGAATACAAAGACTTTAACAAGTTTGGAGTCTAAACCCTGATGTTATATATATCGCATAATTTGATAACTTAGAGCATATACGATGTGTACCTGGAAATTCAAACAATAAAATAAAAACAAATAATAGTTTTCGCCATTGTATTCCTGATTTCATTATTTGGGAAATTTTCACAATTCTGCTATATTCTGTTTGATGTCATCTTATTTCTTTGAAGAGCCCAGAAGGTAAAATTATTTAAAAATTATTTTTATTTCCAAATGATACAGAGTAATGACAAGTTACACTTGTCATTGGGTCTCTATTGTTTTTTTTTCTGGTGCTATTAACAATTTCATTTTTCTTATTTAAATGTTTGCATTCAATGCAATATAGTTTTAAGGAAAAATTCTTCTGAATGAGCCTCTCTAGAGTTCACCTTCTCGAAAAAATCTATTCTGAAGTCACGCGGCAACTTAGACAGCAACTTTCTGCCTTAAATATCGTCAGTGAGAGGAGAAAAAAAAAATGTCTTGAGCAAATGTCTCTCCTCAAATGGAAGAAAGTGACATTGCCAGTGAATAGAGGTGGTGCTTCTTATCTGTGCTTAATAACCTCTCTCACTGGCACCCATTCAGCTGCCAGGTAGCACAAAGACACTTCTGAATGTCATTTAACAGGGCTGCATTAATACACCTAACCAATCAATGGCTTCTACCCATTCCACAAGGACACCAGTCTGTTACTATTACTAGACACTGTCAACAGAAAATGACACCAGAGTTGCAAAAGGCAAAATGTTGTCAGTTTAATCAGAGAGCAGACAAAAAGGCAAACAATGCTACCCAGGATATAAGCGTAACAAGGAGGCTCAGAGGTTGGCATAAGCCACTCTTGGCAGGTCCCAGTGAAACCAGCTTGAAATTCAATGATATAAAATCCAATAGAATGACATAGACCATCAGAACTGCTTTTTTCCCCCGTTCAATTAAAATTGGGGACTGCTGCTGGCAGAAGGAAGATCAGTAACAAAATATTGGAAGACGGTGCAACTTGAATAGACTTTATAAGAAATCAAACTATTTTTCCTTCTAAGAAAAGGACCAGCAACCTAAATTGTAATAAGATTTGTTTAATTAATTACTTAAGTTTCCTTTCCATGGAAAATTAAACAGATGTTTTTAAAAGTCTTATTATATTAAGCCAGCCATTTTGAATTTGTGTATGCGTACACTGACAAGATAGCTGTTCACATTAAGTAGTGATAATAATGATGGATTTGTACAATTATTCATGTGGAATAGGTCTCAGAGATGATCTGGCCCAACCTGCTCATTTTACAGATGAGAGAGCTGAATCTGAGACAGGATGGGTGAAGTGCCTGGGAGCACAAGGGCAGTGCTGGGCTCCTGGCTCTCAATACAGCTCTTCTTCCATATCACTGTTTAAGGTTCATATTTTACAATAATAATTCAATTTTTATCTAGAAAAAAAGGGTTTCATTAATTTTTGATATACATGTAATCTGTGTTATTTGTGAAATAGTGAAAGGGAATTATTTTAATTATGTTACTTCAAATAGAAGAGTTGTAAACAATGAAGTGTGCTTCTACTGACCCTGTAAGCCTTGTAAGATTCCTCTTCCACTCTCCTTTAAAGACTTGGGGATGTGCGGTGCCTTTAAAATACACTAGAGACAAGGGCCACAACTAGGCCAATAAGGGCTGACTGAGAGCAGAAAATACACTGGCAAAATGTCAGAGATGCCATATCCAATCCCTCGCTGCATTAATCTGAGTTATTTGGCTGGCTCATGACCCAGTTTTCACAGGGTTCAGTATTTTGGACTCGTCTTTGACATTGTCTGCAGTGTCTCTTTATGTAGAAGTCCAGTGCTGACTATGCTGCTCACTTGAAATGCCTCTTTTGGCCAAGTCTGACCCATCCTTTCCTCCAACTCAATTTCCCCCAGTTCAGTTTCTGCTAAGTCCTGTAGCTCTGGGATGGGTTATACATATGGAGAGCCAGGTGGATAAGCCTTTTCCCCCAGAAACATTCCAGACAGTTCCCTGCCTTGGGCTGACAGCTTTTCCAGGTAGGTAAAATTGAAATTTGGTTTCAAAGCTTACCCTTCATTTATTATCTAAAGAGGTCTATCTCAACCTTTCAAAATCCATGTACCTTTTGAATAAATAAGAAATATCTCAAGGATTCTCTGTCTCCAATACTGATATAAGCATTTAATGGTTATATGTGACAATAAGAGTTAGTGTTTGCACTACCTGTGAAGAATGTGTCGGGCATGGATATATGGAGTTGGAGTTCTGTTATAAAAAACTATTTCTTTATATTTTCAAAATTTAAAATTATAAAATATTTAATATGTTTATTTGAGTTTCACATACCTTCCCCTAAACTTCTAATGCCCTTATTTCCTTTTCCCCGTACCTCAACATGGGCCTTTCTAGTTTAGAGTGTGAATGCACACACAGTACTATAATATATTTCTCCTTCTCCTTGTCTCTCTGTCTTTCACCTCTCCCAACTCAGGTAATTTCACCATGAAGCAATTTTTTCTCACATTTTCTCATATTTTATCCCTCTCAGCTTCCTCTGCCAACACCCATACTCTGCACCATTATCTCAGAAAAGTTTTCCTTTTGTTTATCCCCTTAATTTCATGATTAAATGTGCACACACACACACACACACACACACACACAGAGGGAGAAAGAGAGATAATTATAATTATCATGGTTAATTAGTGTAAGGATAGTCCCAGTTTAAAAAAAAAATAAAGATAGTATCCTTTCCTTGATATTAGGAAGAATAATCACTAAGTGGTATCAACTTCTTGATTCCTTTAACATTTCTAGAAATTGTAGCAAAATGCCTCCTTATTTCTGCTTTGATTCTATAGTCGGTCAGATTTAAAGATATTATTTCCCATATAAATTTTCATTCTGCTGTGTGTAATTATAATACTGAAATGTTGGTAATCTTTTTCACTAAAGTTATGCAACTACACATTTTGGATTAAACATAAACCTTGCACGTAAAGTAAATGCATCCTAAGTAATCAACATACAATAGTTTCTGGAACCCACAATTTTGTAGACTGAGAAGAGTCTGTATAGGGCAATTTTTTTAAATTTCAAAAACAGTTTTAAAAAACAGCATTTCAAGATGCTGGCTATGGAAGCAACTCAAATGTCCAGTGACAGACAAATGGATAAAGTATATATATATATATATATATATATACTTAGTGTTAAAAAAGAAGGAAATTCTACCATTTACAAAAACATGGATGGACCTGGAAAAAATATGCTAAGTAAGGTAAGCCAGTCACAGAAGGACAAATATCACATTATTCCACTTGTATGAGGTACTAAATATAGTCAAACCTAGAGAAGTAGAAATAGAATGGTGGCTGACAGAGTATGCGAGGAGGGAGAAATGGGAGTTGTTGTTCAATGGGTATAAAGTTAAAGTTATACAAGATGAATGAGTTCTAGACATCTGCTGTAAAACATAGTGCCTACAGTTAATAATACGGTATTTTGCACTGAAAAATTTGCTGAGGGTAGATTTTATGTTGTGTTCCTATCACCAGAAAATAAATAAATAAATAAAAAAGCAAAGGGACATAGGAAAATTTGGAGGTGATGAACATATTTATTACCTTGATTGTGGTGATGGTATCAGAGATGTATATGTTTGTTCAAATGCATTGAATTGCATACATTAAATATATGAAGTTATTTGTTTATCAGTTATGCCTCAATAAAGCTGTAGAAAACAATACACTTTGTTAAAGAGTGAGGCTATGGAGAGTAAGGATGAGTCAGATATTAATTAGTAAATAAATAAGACTTAAAATAGTGATTTTTTCCCCTGTGTATCAGAATAGGATAGAAGTTAAGAGTGTGGGGTCTAAAGTCAAGACTGACAAGTTCAAAACTTTCTTCCACTGTTAACTATGATGAACAAATTGCTCAATTTTCTCTTCCTTCTTCCTTAGTCTACAAAATAAAGACAATATTAATACCTTTCCTAGAGCTGTTAGAAAGGACAAATGAGAGAATACACATTAAGCATTTGGAGCCATGCCTGGCATTCACTAAGGGTTAGTAACTATGATTATAATAATAAATAGTGATACTCTCTAGCTCTGAAGGACTGTTCTGATTTCAGTGATGTCTCCCCTCTCCTGCACTCCTGCTGCTGTTCTACACAGGGAATGCAAGTAATCATTCAATTCCTGATACATGAAAAGACATGTACTGGTTACCTGATTCCTTTACTGGCTTACTTTGCAACTCTTGCAAATAATTATGGTCTTTCATATCAGTTACTATTTGGAATTCAAAAGGATAAATATTTATCATATAATGTATTGTAAATTATTTCTATTAAGACCTCATTAATAATTAAATCTTTCAGGCCTTAGTTTTGTCTGCTTATCTCTGGATCATTCTGTAATCTCAACTAATTCATCCATTATAGGTATATTATATTCATGTTTCAAAATCATGTAATTCCTAAGGGCCACAGGGTAATAGTAGTGTTCTTCTACAAATACAATAATTTTTAATTTTATAAGTAAGCATATTGGATTTAGTTTACAGCAGTGCATTTCAAAATTTGATTTGCCTGTGAAAGATTTGGCTATCTCATTGATATGCAGTGTATCTTGGGTGAGGTCCAAGAGTCTCCATTTCCAATAAGCTCCCAAAAGATGCTAATTTTGCAGGTCAATGTCAGCACACTTTGTTCCACACATGATTTATAGAAAATTATTATGATCTTTAATACTTAAACTAAAATAACAGATCTAATTTTAACTTTCAGGGTTTAGATTTTGGGTTAGGGAGTCAATATAACAAATTCTAGTTTGCAATTATTTGATGCCACAGGAATTTGAGTTGATATTGTTTTTGTCTGCATGTATATTGAATTTAAATAATTATATTTTCAGTATCATAATTCTAATACTTTGATTGAATTAATCAACATAGAGGATAGTTTCCAAAAGAGAATAAGAGAATTGATGTGACAATAAAATCCAAACATAGATTTTAAACCAATGTTACCAAATCTTGTCTTTCTGTGACAAGCTTTAAGATTTAGAGTACAGCAAAGTTTAAAAAATACCTTTGGTTCTTCTAGTAGTAGTATACACTACAGTTCAGGAGCAGTCAAACTGATACTTCACTGCAAATCTTCTACTTTAAATAGCACTGGTATAAAGGCTGGGGGAAAAAAACATGCAATATTAACAATATGACAAGAAGAGAAAAGTAGAGAGGGAAGAGAAATGTCAAATTGTGAAAATACATTCGAGTGGAAAAGAAGCATGTTCTTGGTAAGGGTACATCATGTTGGGCTTATATACTGCAATATAGATGAATAAGGTATGAGAAAGAAAGATCCTGCTCATAATTAATTGAGCTTATGTAGTCCTTTTTATTTTCTGATTCAACACATTGATACATTTTTAAAATATAAAAGTTTTGAAAGAGAAAAAAGATACCCATAGCTATCATCATTCTTTCTATCTGTAATGCTAAGAAAGATAAAAGAGAAAGAGAAATGCAAGCGAATTTTTATAAAATTCCATTAGATATGACAGTAGGGGGATTAAATGATTACTGCTCTTCTTTTGAATTTTTGATTTTGAAGTAATTTTAGATTTTCAGAGAATTGCAAGGATAATACAGAGAGTTTTTACGCATCTACTTAGCTTCCTCTAAAGTTAACGTTTTACCAAACCATGGTGCATTTATCAAAACTAAGAAATTAACATTGGTATAATACTGTGCACTACACCGTTTAGTGTTCATCAGTTTTTACAGTAATATCCTTTTTCTGTCCCAGAATCCAATCTAATTTACCACATTGTATTTATTCATGTGTTTCCTTAAGTCTCCTTTAACCTGTGATAGTTTCTTAAGTCTTCCTCTGTTTGAATGTCATTGACAATTTTGAAAAGTACTGGAGAGGTATTTTATATATTGGCCCTCAATTTGGGTTTTCTCATTATTAGATTGCAGTTATGGGTTTTTTTAAAAAGAATACCAGAGAAGTGTAGTTACCTTCTCATTGTATCAGATCAGAGGGTACATGATATCAACATGACTTATTACTGTTGATGTTAAGTTTGATCACTTGGTTAAGATGGTTTCTGCATGATTTCTCCACTGTGAAGTAACTTTTTTTTTCCATTTCCACACTATAGACATAAATGAGTCACTGAATCTAGTCCATCCTTAAAGATGGGGAATCAATTAAGATCTATCTCCTACAGGAAAGAGTATTGTGATAAGTAAAGTAATATCCTCTCAATATCCTTTTCCTAATCCCCAGAACCTGAGAATATGTTTTTCACTGGCTATCTTCAAGATTTTCTCTGTCTTTGTTTTCAACAGTTTGAAGATGATATACCTAGATGTGCATTTTGTATTTATCCTTTTCGGTCTTATCTGAGCCTCTGAGATCTGTGGTTCAATGATATCACCAATTTTGGAAATTATCAACCATTATTTCTTCACATAATTCTGTTTTGTTCTTTCTTTTTTATTCTTCCAGAATTCCACTTATGTGTATTTTAGATCATTTGGATGTGTTCCACAACTACTGGATCTCTGCTGTGTTTTCTTTCTTTCCCACTAGTTTTTCTCTTTTGTTTTCACCTGGGTGATACCTACTGAACTATCTTCATTTTCACGGATTCTTTCCTTGGTTGTATTTGGTCTGCAGATGAATCCTTCAAAGGTATTCATTTGTTCTGTTACTTTGTTTCTGATTTCTAGCATTTCCAATTAAAATTTTCTTATAGTTTCCATCTCTGCAGAAATTATCTACTCTATCTTGTATGTGTTCATGTTTTTCACTAAAACCTTTAAATATTAATTGTGCCTTTTTAACTCCCCTAACTGCAAGTTCCAGGATTTGTGTCCTATATGAATCTTTATCTGATGGTTGCTTTGTTTCTTCAAACTGTGTTTTTTCTTACCTTTTTGGATGCACTGTAACATTTTTTGGAAGTGTGATGTGTTGTATAGGACTATAAATCCTGATGTATTTTATTTTCATGTCTGGAAATGAGCAGGCTTTTCTTTCTGGTAGACCTTTATTTGGGGGCAGGGGGCAGTGGTTCTGCTAATCTGACCAGGAGTTGGCCTGGGTTTGAAGTGTATTGTTGCAATGCTTAACCTCAGTGCACCAGAGGCTTTAAACTCTTCTAGTGATGCCTTTTGTTTACGGTATTGGCTTATTTGCTAGATGTTTTTTTCTCTGTTTGTGCCCTACAAGGTTTTAAATCTTCCTTTGATCCTTAGAGAGATTACAGTACTGTAGCATTTTAGCTTTGCTCTACTGTCATTATTACCTGACAGTTGTTAGTGTGCTGAAGGTGGGGTGGATAATGCATTCTCTTGTATTGATTAAGCCTTAATATTAAGCAATTTATTGAGGCAATTAACCTTGATCTTCAACCTGAATGTCCAGGTATAGCCTACACAAGTGTTCTAGCTTCTCTTCCACCCTAGACCTGGACCCAGCATGAATTACTGCCGCCCCAACACCCCCTCCGGTCCCCACATAAAGGTGTTTTTGTTTGCTTTTTTTTTTTTTTTTTGGTTCATATTCCCTTCTTCAGCTGTTGTGAGTATCTACCAGGGTCTTCAGCTTTATTTCCCTCCCTTTTACTGATTAAGGCTTTTATTTCCTGGGTGATATGAGGGAGATAGGTCTGGGAAGGATTTCTCTCCCCTCTTCCAGCTACAGAAGATTTCTACCACAGCCCTCAGGCTACAGATTTTGTTTTCCTTCTTAGGGTTTTTAAAATTGTTTCATTGAGGGGAGATTGATCTAGGCAGGGCTTCTGCAGTGGCTGCTTTTCCTCTGCCCAGCCAGCACCATCAAAAAAGCTTTCTTAGAGTTTTCCTTGATTTTCTCACTGAGCAGCTGGTGGAATTCCCGGGAGGGAGAGCTTGAAAGTGGATGGGAATCCTATGTATGTCTGTGGCCCTTGGGTGCCTTACATTCTCATGAGAGCCCATACTTGGGGGCTTAGCACTTTATTAAAAATTTCTCACTGAATCTTATTCCCAGTTCTTTGACGATTTTCCAAAAATTATTAAGTTTGTCCAGCATTTTCACTTGTAAGGATGGGAGTGACACTCTTTTCAATTCTTTATATTTCTGAACTAAAATTGGAAAAGGATTATCCAAAAGTCAAGCATAAGTCAGGAACAATCTTTTCTAAATTTCTTCAGCTCCTACTCCATGGGGTAGGAAACAATAGGGTGCTCATAAGTATTGTTTAAAAAATGTAAAAGAGATGCATTTGTCAAATGCATTTGGAAAAAAATAACTGCTTTAACCCATTACACAACATTTCCTACTGTGACTTTCTCAAAGTCTTTGATATGTAAATATGTCTGGTCATTCAACAACAGAATGATGGTATGCTGGTTTTCAAACTTATTTCAATGAGAAATACATTTCTCCCCTCTGAAAATATCAGGGAAGCTATCTGTAGTCAGAATACACTTTGTAACACCTGCTTATTTTAATTAAATAGTATATAAAGTATACTTGGTTCTCATGTTTCCACATTGTGAAACTTCTTATCCACTCCTGCTTTGATGGGCCTTCCTCCTCTGAATAGACACCTGACATTCCAGGTAGCCCAGAGAGACACAGGACACATTTGTACAACACCTCTTTGGGTTGGCCTAAGAGTTGGGGGCTTTCCTAGAAACCAGTGGTTAGACAACATAATCACTAATTACTCTGGCTATACCTAAATTTGACTATGAAGAGAATGGTCAAGTTATTATATGTTATGTAAGAAAGGGATAGAAAATATGGCACTGAAAATTGAAAGAGAGTAATATTTTCTTCTCACATTAAGCTGTTTCATTGTCCCAGCCACAGCATCTGGGACTGTGTATAAAAACCTATGACTCCTTTTTGAAAAAAACTCAGTGATGTACAGTTTTATGTTGACCATTTTCCTTAACATTTCTTAGCCACTTAGTTGCAGTGAATTCTTCCTAGGTTTTGATATTTAGAATATAAGAAAAAAAAACAATTTTTTTTGGTTAAGTATATAGGTTAGATGCTTCCTCAACTTCACTTTCATAAGAAATTGACAAATAAAACTGGATTTAAAAATTGGTCAACCAGTATTAAAGAATCCATTAATGTCATGATAGCTTTAAAAAAAGTCATTACAAAAGGCAACATTATTTTTTTTTCCTGGAAGTTGAGAAGGTTTGCAATCAAGAATTCCTATCTCAGGGACCCTAGAACATGAGGAGATGCTTAACTTACGGTTAAGTTCTGGTCATTCAAGATTAAAAGCTATTTTTATAGTCATTGATTCATTTCAAATTGGTTTCCTGCAAATCTCAATTAAGTCAGAAGGCCAGGACAAATTAAAAATCCAAAATCCAAATGATCACACACTCTGTTTTTTTTGTTTGTTTGTTTTGTTTTTAATTAAATCAGCTGTTTTCTGTTAAAAAAAAGTATACGTTTTATTTTATGGTCACTTCTGAAGCATTTTGGAGATATCACGTAGACATGATCTTAGGAGAATTTCTTTCCTGGTGCAGACAACCTCTGTAGTTGGCTGTGTAGTCTTATATTACTTTGAGTGTGTAACTTTTGAGTCAGAGTTTCCTATGGCATGAAAAGCCTGGGTTGCCCTCAGGGATTTGTCACACTTTATTTAGCTCAAGCAGGGACTCAGAAACCTGGAAAATATACTCTACTTAGCAGCCCAGCTCTTCTTGCAAGTAGTGAAGTTCAAGCTATCAAAGAACTTTTCAAGGTGACAATTATATGACACAGTACGTGACCTTTACATGAGATTTAAGCTGGGAAATTTAAGTTGAGTGGCTTTCCTCCTGCTGGCATGAACCCTGTCTCCTCTATTAAACATACAGTTTGGACAAAAAACAGTTTGGCTATATGTAAACCATTTTTTCTATGCCATACGAGCTAAGGGAAGGAGTTTAACATTACAAAGATAGTAACACACATGTTACCTTCCTGCTACCTTACCTGATAATTTGAAATAATTACAACATCCTTAGACCTCCCTTCTGGTTTGTAAGAGATGATAGTGGTCCCAGATTTATTCACAAAGAAGGGGTTCTTTAAAGGAATCACACTGACAACTATGATAATTGGACTGTTACAGAGGCATTAAGCTGGCTTAATCGTTAAGAATCTAAGATGAAATAGAAGAAATGGAGTCTCTACTTAGTAGGGAAGGTGATCTGGGAGAATGAATCCAGTTTTGATTAAGAGAAGTTGAACTAATCTTTTGTAGTCCCTGCCACAGTGGGATTTCATAATTATAAATTAAGTGCATCAAATAATATGGAATTATGTTTTATATATAAAAATATTATGTTTTTTGTTGATTTAGTTTTTAACATCTTTTTTGTTACGAAAAGAACATTAGGGCATTTGATGTTAAAACAATATCAGACTTAGAGTGACAATCATTTGTCATCTATTTTTTAGTGATTAGAATGTAGAAGAACGATGGGCATGTATCTTTTCCCTTAATTTATATTTATTGAGTACCTCATATATGCAAGAAATGTTTCTGAACCACAGTACAGCAGTGGGGAAAAAAAGATTAAAAAACCCTTTACCTTTTATTTTATTTTTTCCAGGTAATATTATATAACAATTTGTTTCTGCTCTTTTAGTGAAACCCATAGAAGCTCCACTCTCTTGCCGTGAAACCACAGCAGAGTCTGCAAACTACAACCAAGAGTGGCAAGAGAAAAAGCAGAGGTCACATGAGTTAGCAGCAGAGTAAAGGAAGTTCCACAGAGAGCTTGTAGAGCTCTTTCTTCAGTGCAGTCAAAGGCAACCCCCAAGAAGTGGGAAGGGAAGAGGTAAAGAGAGTGCTTTCTGTTAAACAAGCCCAGGGGACTGTGGTTCATTCCTACAGTTTGAGGTCCATTTGTATTGCATGCAGTACTATTTCACAGGATCGGGGTTAGAACAGAGTTGTTTCTTAACAGAAAACACTCTATTTTTGAAGAAAGCCCTACTTTTTTCTCTTTTTTTACTTTTTTCCCTATCAGCCCACATAGTGTCTTTGCCTGCAATGACACTTTTATTCTTTTATACCATGAAACAAAACCAGCAAACAAACAAAAATCTTCTGAAATAGAGCAAAACTACTCCTAGGAACTTGAGTCATAAATTGAATACAGTTTGTGTTCTAATTTTTGAGGTTACTTCACTTTTGAAAATTGTTTCTTGGGCTTCCCTAGTGGAGCAGTGGTTGAGAGTCCGATGCAGGGGACACGGGTTCATGCCCCGGTCCGGGAAGATTCCACATGCCGCGGAGCTGCTGGGCCTGTAAGCCATGGCCACTGAGCCTGCACGTCCGGAGCCTGTGCTCCGCAACGGGAGAGGCCACAACAGTGAGAGGCCCGCATACCGAAAAAAAAAAAAAAAATTGTTAATTGTTTCTTCAGGCATGTTGAGGGTTTTAAAATGACAGCATATTTTATTGAAATATACTGATATGTTTTCATTCTAGTACTTAACAAGATAGAGGCATCCATCCCTGCTTCAATTAACGTGTATTGACTGTACATAATTTAAATTTCTCACTGTGAATCAATATTCAGTAAAAAAATATTTTGTTTCTAGTATAAGCGTTTTCCTTTTCTCAACATTACATTTTGGGGCAGTCCTTAATGATATATGCAGAGAGCTCTTGTGTGTGAAGTTCATAATGAAAACAATAAGATTTTTCTTGAGAGAACAAAAATCTGACATACAATAGGTCCAAAAAAACTCCTACATGAATACATACAATAAAAGTAAAATTAAAGGAACTTATTTTAATATTAATATTTCTACAAAATGAAGGAAACACTCTTCATCATCAGGTCCTGATGAGGCACAAAATTCATATATTCTAGAGTAGTTTTGACACCCAAACCTCCTGTCAAGCTACACTGGCTTCATTTTCTTGGAAATTCATTGATGTTCTAAAGACTTTTCAAGGTCTAGTATGTTGAAAAAGATAAGTCCTATTCAATAGTGTAGCTCTTCTCAGTCCTGGAAATCTGGGATATAATAGGGAGTGAGTGTGTCTTTGAGATCTGAGATGATGGCATTTAAGTGCATAAGCCTCAGAATCATGAACCTCCAATTTGCCCTGAGCCCATGCAAAAACTCACTCAAAATAGTTACCTCAAAATGATGTTAGTTTTGTGGGTTTTTTTTAATACCTGCCTTTGCCAATTCTAATTGACTCTGCATGTTACTATAGTGATGTCTCAGCTGTATGAGTAGGGTAACCTGGCTAGGAGAAAATAGCACATGCCTCCCAAATTGCAGATTCTGGATAGGTATGGTTGAAAATCATGAGAACATGTGTGGGAGTGAATTGTAGGTTACAGTATAAGGAAAATTTAAAGATATAGAGGTCATTCTTTACCCCGGATTCACTGTTCTAATAATAAGTAATAAAGTGCTTGAAGCTGGTTCTAATAATTTGTCTGTATTCTTTAATTAGGGCATATAAATAATGATGACTTTATATCAATATGATGAAGTTGCTGAAACTTCTTTGACATTTTATTAGGAAGAGGCAGAAGGCTAAGGGAGGTGGTTGTATCAAAATAGATCAATATATATGACCTGAGAATCCATCATTTGCCTATATTCTACTGAAGGGCCCACAAGACATTTCTATCTCTAAGACAATAAGAAATATGCTGATGAGGAGAACACCACTCTTTTATTTGATTAAATCAACACAGTCTATGTCAATTGTCATGAAACTGTTGATTTGGTATATATGCTCTTTTGAATTTCACTAATACGCAGGATGAAAATCTGTTTTGTTCTCATATGGCAAAGACAGAAACATACATGCGTTGTTTTGCCTATGGGTCAAGTTAACTCTCCTGATCTACTGCAGATGCTTTAATTGTATTAGTATTCAGTAAAGCATCAACTGACCCAGAATATTTTTTTTTAATTAATTAATTTATTTTTGGCTGCATTGGGTCTTTGTTGATGCTCACGAGCTTTCTCTAGTTGCGGCGAGCATGGGTTATTCTTCATTGCGGTGCGTGGGTTTCTCATTGCAGTGGCTTCTCTTGTTGCAGAGCATGGGCTCTAGGCGCTTGGGCTTCAGTAGTTGTGGCATGCACGCTCAGTAGTTGTGGCTTGCGGGCTCTAGAGCGTAGGCTCAGTAGTTGTGGGGAACGGGCTTAGTTGCTCAGCAGCATGTGGGATCTTCCCAGACCAGGGCTCGAACCTGTGTCCCCTGCATTGGCGGGTGGATTCTTAACCACTGTGCTATCAGGGAAGCCCGACACAGAATAATTTTGATGTAATGCTAATTGGACCTGTCAAGCAGGAAGTAGTAAATAATCTAGGTGCCTTAGGAACAAACACACATGTCAGAAGCTGTGAAATAAACTTTTCAATGATTCAGGAATCTGCTAAATAAGTAAAATCCAATAGTATAGATGTTGCTGAGACAAGATCTAGAGTAAAGGAAACTTATCCTCTAGAGTAAAGGAAAGTTATTTGAATCAAACCTTGTACCATTAAAAGAATCCTCTTTGGTTTTGGTCCTTTTTGTGGACCCCTTTAGATTGCAGTGTCAGCATTTATCTTTTAGAAGTCCTGTTCCAAATCACTGATCGATTGATACAGACTTGTCCTGGGGATGACAGCCAGTCTTTCTCTTCAATCACACCTGTGCTAGTGCAATAGGTACATCAATATAGAAGCATAAGGACAGAGGTAGGTATTATGCATTGGCTCAGATACATGGAATTAACTTCACTAAGAGTCTTCTATTTACTCTTACTGATGGGTCTGAACAGCAGTAGCATAGAATGTGGCTGGGCTTTGATCTGACCTCAATACTTAGTGAGATTGACCAGCAGATGGATTACAAAAGTTCCTTTGCTCATTGGAAGGTCCATGATTTTGTCTTTACTGAAACTGACAAGTACTATGAATATAGGTTTGCATTCCCTACTTGCAGTATCTCAGACTACAGTACCATTCAAGAGCCTATAGAACACTGAATAACACAGTAAATATATATCCTAGTGAAGGTCCACTTGTGGAAAAATAGACATGAACAATGATTTTATTGTATAACTCAATGTATTTATATATCATTTGGGAATCTGTAAATAATTTATGTCATATTAATACAATGGAGTAATATGCTTTATTTAAAATAAATATATTAGATCCATACTTATCAATAAAAATGTGGGTAAATATATTATCCTTTGTACATTTCAGCCTTCTTTTATTTAACATTTTGAAAACTAAATATATGTGTATATTTTCCCCTAAAATTATCTGAAACTATTACTGTTTTTAAACCAAACCCGCATATTCTCACTAGGGCTCAAAAAATATGAGGGATGTAAAAATGTTTCTCTGGTATAGCTTCTTTTGTATTTGAAGCTGATACCCAATCAGGGCTGAGAATAATTACATTAGTACAGCAATTACCAAACTTACATGATAAGAAGAATTAGGCGAGGAATGTGTTAAATTATAGAATCCCAAGTCCTTTACCTGGATATTGATCTTTATTTAGTTGTCTGGGGTAAAGCTAAGGGTTTTGCCTTTGTAACTAAACTAAGGCTGCTCATAACATCATATTAATTGGAAAACAATACTCTAAAAGGTAATGTTAGGGCGACCTCAACAGCAAATTGAGGACATTAATATAAGACTTTAAGCATAAAACCGATATTTTTGTGACAGGAATGTTTGATTACAGTGTTACTGCATTGGCTTTTTATTCTCTTGATTCTAATTTATTAGAACTCATTTTTATAACTAAGCTGTAAGGTCAATTTGTATTCTGTTTCTCAGCAATTAAACACTGTCCTATATAAAATTTGAACCTTGAATGACTGTTTATTCTTGAAGTCTAACATATGCTTTGCCAATAATAAGAGAGTGTCACCAAATTACTCACCTGGCCAAAAGGTATGTTATAAATGGTGAAATATATCTGATTAGATATTGAAAATATTTTTCATTATATTTAATTAATTTGATTATAGACAAATCATTTCATTTTTTTTTCTAAACATGAAGCGTGGATATAGTCATCTTTAAAACTAGAACATATGGTTGACCTATGACACTTTATTTTGTATAACTGAAAGTGAAATGGAGGAAATAGATATATTAATCCTTATGTGGATATTTTTAAAGCATAAAATAATTTCCATGGGCACCTGGGAACTGTTAGGGTAGTTAGCACTAAATTTCAAAGTGATAAACCATATATATTGCTGTGTTATGAAGTAATAGATTGTGTCATATAAACATAGGAAAAAATAGACATTAGATGCTTATTTGGCTCTCCTTTATATTAACAGCTATAGAGTTTTCTGGCTCTTGAGAATAAAGGTGTATTTTCATAGAAATTTAAAGCTATATCTTTTAACACTTTCTTTTTCGGTACACAAGTTAATATCTCTTGATGATCCAGCATATACTATTCCCACAATACATACATTTTCAACGTGAAAAGGTGCCTTCTCTATACAATACTATTAGTACAAAAATAGATTTATATCCTGTGATTTCAGGTTGTAAATTTTATAGAAAATGACTATCTTGTTTGTTGTCAAAACAGAAGTTAAGTAATCACTTGAGCAAGGTTAATAACAAACTGATGGCACCAAAATACTTTTTAACTATTTTATTTGCTAATCAAGACTTTCTTAAAACTATATTCCTAGAATTTTTATATGGGCAAAAAAATGGTTATTGTTCTAATCTGGCATGTAACTTTCAAAGCAAGCAAATTTTGCTTATGATCTGTCAAAATGATTACATGTGGTGTATCCCGTATCTCTTCAATACTGTTTTCTTCAGACAATTAAGGAACACTAATTGTGTTCAGAGTATACAGCACGTGTTGGTTTAATATCTGTAAGAAAATTAATGTTGAATATTTATTAAATTGAAAGTTTAGATAAATGTTCAGTATTTTAAGTTCTCATGCTGAACCACCATGACACTTTAACCAAATGATAAAACACTTTTGCAACAGATCTTTGTAACTAGATAGGTCCTAAGTGTATTTCATGAACATTTATAATTCACAAATCTGATCCTGGTTATATTCTACTTCTTCAATTATGACTTTCTTTTTCTTGGGTGTCATTTTCCATTTGCTGAGATATTATCTGCTTTGGGATAATAAAGAAACCATTGTCTTATATTCAAAGGATTTTTTTTATTTTAATAATATTTTTATTTAACCAGATATATCTAAGACATTGTTATTTCAACAAGTAATCAATATAACAAATTACTAAGGAGATACTTTACATTCTTTTGTTCAGTCTAAACCTTTGGAATCAGGTGTGCATTTCACACCCTTCTCAGTTTGAACTTGCCACATTTCAAGTGCTTAATAGCCACACATGGTCAGTGGCTTCAGCACTGAACGTGGGCCTAGAACATTCTTTTTTTTTTTTTTTTTAACATCTTTATTGGGGTATAATTGCTTTACAATGGTGTGCTAGTTTCTGCCCCATAACAAAATGAATCAGTTATACATATACATATGTTCCCATATGTCTTCCCCCTTGCATCTCCCTCCCTCCCATCCTCCCTATCCCACCCCTCCAGGCTGCCACAAAGCACCGAGCCAATATCCCTGTGCCATGCGGCTGCTGCCCACTAGCTATCTACTTTATTACGTTTGTTAGTGTGTATATGTCCATGACTCTCTCTCGCCCTGCCACAGCTCACCCTTCCCCCTCCCCATATCCTCAAGTTCGTTCTCCAGTAGGTCTGCGTCTTTATTCCTGTCTTAACCCTAGGTTCTTCATGACATTTTTTTTTTTCTTAAATTCCATATATATGTGTTAGCATACGGTATTTGTCTTTTTCTTTCTGACTTACTTCACTCTGTATGACAGACTCTAGGTCTATCCATCTCATTACAAATAGCTCAATTTCGTTTCTTTTTAAGGCTGAGTAATATTCCATTGTATATATGTGCCACATCTTCTTTATCCATTAATCCGATGATGGACGCTTAGGTTGTTTCCATCTCCGGGCTATTGTAAATAGAGCTGCAATGAACATTTTGGTACATGACTCTTTTTGAATTTTGGTTTTCTCAGGGTATATGCCCAGTAGAGGGATTGCTGTGTCATATGGTAATTCTATTTGTAGTTTTTTAAGGAACCTCCATACTGTTCTCCATAGTGGCTGAACCAATTCACATTCCCACCAGCAGTGCAAGAGTGTTCCCTTTTCTCCACACCCTCTCCAGCATTTATTGTTTCTAGATTTTTTGATGATGGCCATTCTGACTGGTGCGAGATGATATCTCATTGTAGTTTTGATTTGCATTTCTCTAATGATTAATGATGTTGAACATTCTTTCATGTGTTTGTTGGCATTCTTTATATCTTCCTTGGAGAAATGTCTATTTAGGTCTTCTGCCCATTTTTGGATTGGGTTGTTTGTTTTATTGTTATTGAGCTGCATGAGCTGCTTGTAAATTTTGGAGATTAATCCTTTGTCAGTTGCTTCATTTGCAAATATTTTCTCCCATTCTGAGGGTTGTCTTTTGGTCTTGTTTATGGTTTCCTTTGCTGTGTAAAAGCTTTGAAGTTTCATTAGGTCCCATTTGTTTATTTTTGTTTTTATTTCCATTACTCTAGGAGGTGGGTCCGAAAGGACCTTGCTGTGATTTATGTCATAGAGTGTTCTGCCTATGTTTTCCTCTAAGAGTTTGATAGTTTCTGGCCTTACATTTAGGTCTTTAAACCATTTTGAGCTTATTTTTGTGTATGGTGTTAGGGAGTGATCTAATCTCATACTTTTACATGTACCTGTCCAGTTTTCCCAGCACAATTTATTGAAGAGGCTGTCCTTTCTCCACTGTACATTCCTGCCACCTTTATCAAAGATAAGGTGTCCATATGTGCCTGGGTTTATCTCTGGGCTTTCTATCCTGTTCCATTGATCTATCTTTCTCTTTTTGTGCCAGTACCATACTGTCTTGATTACTGTAGCTTTGTAGTATAGTCTGAAGTGTGGGAGCCTGATTCCTCCAGCTCCTTTTTTCGTTCTCAGGATTGCTTTGGCTATTCGGGGTCTTTTGTGTTTCCATACAAATTGTGAAATTTTTTGTTCTAGTTCTGTGAAAAATGCCAGTGGTTGTTTGATAGGGATTGCATTGAATCTATAGATTGCTTTGGGTATTAGAGTAATTTTCACAGTGTTGATTTTTCCAATCCAAGAACATGGTATATCTCTCCATCTATTTGTATCATCTTTAATTTCTTTCATCTGTGTCTTATAATTTTCTGCATACAGGTCTTTTGTCTCCTTAGGTAGGTTTATTCCTAGATATTTTATTCTTTTTGTTGCAATGGTAAATGGGAGTATTTTCTTGATTTCACTTTCAGATTTTTCATCATTAATATATAGGAATGCCAGAGATTTCTGTGCATTAATTTTGTATCCTGCTACTTTACCAAATTCATTGATTAGCTCTAGTAGTTTTCTGGTAGCATCTTTAGGATTCTCTATGTATAGTATCATGTCATCTGCAAACAGTGACAGCTTTACTTCTTCTTTTCCGATTTGGATTCATTTTATTTCCTTTTCTTCTCTGATTGCTGAGGCTAAAACTTCCAAAACTATGTTGAATAATAGTGGTGAGAGTGGGCAAACCTTGTCCTGTTCCTGATCTCAGTGGAAATGCTTTCAGTTTTTCACCATTGAGGATGATGTTGGCTGTTGGCTTGTCATATATGGCCTTTATTATGTTGAGGAAAGTTCCCTCTATGCCTACTTTCTGCAGGGCTTTTATCATAAATGGGTGTTGAATTTTGTCGAAAGCTTTCTCTGCATCTATTGAGATGATCATATGGTTTTTCTCCTTCAATTTGTTAATATGGTTTATCACATTGATAGATTTGCGTATATTGAAGAATCCTTGCATTCCTGGAATAAACCCCACTTGATCATGGTATATGATCCTTTTAATGTGCTGTTGCGTTCTGTTTGCTAGTATTTTGTTGAGGAGTTTTGCATCTATGTTCCTCAGTGATATTGGCCTGTAGTTTTCTTTCTTTTTGACATCCTTGTCTGGTTTTGGTATCAAGGTGATGGCGGCCTCGTAGAAGGAATTTGGGAGTGTTCCTCCCTCTGCTATATTTTGGAAGAGTTTGAGAAGGATAGGTGTTAACTCTTCTCTAAATGTTTGATAGAATTCGCCTGTGAAGCCATCTGGTCCTGGGCTTTTGTTTGTTGGAAGATTTTTAATCACAGTTTCAATTTCAGTGCTTGTGATTGGTCTGTTCATATTTTCTATTTCTTCCTGATTCAGTCTTGGCAGGTTGTGCCTTTCTAAGAATTTGTCCATTTGTTCCAGGTTGTCCATTTTATTGGCATAGAGTTGCTTGTAGTAATCTCTCATGATCTTTTTTTATTTCTGCAGTGTCAGTTCTAACTTCTCCTTTTTCATTTCTAATTCTATTGATTTGAGTCTTCTCCCACTTTTTCTTGACGAGTCTGGCTAGTGGCTTATCTATTTTGTTTATCTTCTCAAAGAACCAGCTTTTAGTTTTATTGATCTTTGCCATCGTTTCCTTCATTTTTTTTTCATTTATTTCTGATCTGATTTTTATGATTTCTTTCCTTCTGCTAGCTTTGGGGTTTTTTTTTCTTCTTTCTCTAATTGCTTGAGGTGCAAGGTTAGGTTGTTTATTCGAGATGTTTCCTGCTCTTAAGCTGGGCTTTTATTGCTATAAACTTCCCCCTTAGAACTGCTTTTGCTGCATCCCATATGTTTTGGGTCGTTGTGTCTCCGTTGTCATTTGTTTCTAGGTATTTTTTGATTTCCTCTTTGATTTCTTCAGTGATCACTTCATTATTAAGTAGTGTATTGTTTAGCCTCCATGTGTTTGTATTTTTTACAGATCTTTTCCTGTAATTGATATCTAGTCTCATGGCGTTGTGGTCAGAAAAGATACTTGATACAATTTCAATTTTCTTAAATTTACCAAGGCTTGATTTGTGACCCAAGATATGATCTATCCTGGAGAATGTTCCATGAGCACTTGAGAAAAATGTGTATTCTGTTGTTTTCGGATGGAGTGTCCTATAAATATCAATTAAGTCCATCTTGTTTAATGTATCATTTAAAGCTTGTGTTTCCTTATTTATTTTCATTTTGGATGATCTGTCCATGGGTGAAAGTGGGGTGTTAAAGTCCCCTACTATGAATGTGTTACTGTCGATTTCCCCTTTTATGGCTGTTAGCATTTGCCTTATGTATTGAGGTGCTCCTATGTTGGGTGCATAAATATTTACAATTGTTATATCTTCTTCTTGGATCGATTCCTTGATCATTATGTAGTGTCCTTCTTTGTCTCTTTTAATAGTCCTTATTTTAAAGTCTATTTTGTCTGATATTGCTATATTGCTGAGAATTGCTACTCCAGCTTTCTTTTGGTTTCCATTTGCATGGAATATCTTTTTCCATCCCCTTACTTTCAGTCTGTATGTGTCTCTAGGTCTGAAGTGGGTCTCTTGTAGACAGCATATATAAGGGTCTTGTTTTTGTATCCATTCAGCCAATCTGTGTCTTTTGGTAGGAGCATTTAGTCCATTTACATTTAAGGTAATTATCAATATGTATGTTCCTATTCCCATTTTCTAAATTGTTTGGGGTTTGTTATTATAGGTCTTTTCCTTCTCTTGTGTTTCTTGTCTAGAGAAGTTCCTTTAGCATTTGTTGTAAAGCTGGTTTGGTGGTGCTGAACTCTCTCAGGTTTTGCTTGTCTGTAAAGGTTTTAATTTCTCCATCAAATCTGAATGAGATCCTTGCTGGGTAGAGTAGTCTTGGTTGCAGGTTTTTCTCCTTCATCACTTTCAGTATGTCCTGCCACTCCCTTCTGGCTTGTAGGGTTTCTGCTGAGAGATCAGCTGTTAACCTTATGGGGATCCCCTTGTGTGTTATTTGTTGTTTTTCCCTTGCTGCTTTTAATATGTTTTCTTTTTATTTAATTTTTGACAGTTTGATTAATATGTGTCTTGGCATATTTCTCCTAGTATTTACCCTGTATGGGACTCTCTGTGCTTCCTGGATTTGATTAACTATTTCCTTTCCCATATTAGGGAAGTTTTCAACTATAATCTCTTCAAATATTTTCTCAGTCCCTTTCTTTTTCTCTTCTTCTTCTGGAACCCCTATAATTCGAATGTTGGTGCATTTAATGTTGTCCCAGAGGTCTCTGAGACTGTCCTCAGTTCTTTTCATTCTTTTTTCTTTATTCTGCTCTGCAGTAGTTATTTCCACTGTTTTATCTTCCAGGTCACTTATCCGTTCTTCTGCCTCAGTTATTCTGCTATTGATCCCTTCTAGAGTGTTTTTAATTTCATTTATTGCATTGTTCATCATTGCTTGTTTCATCTTTATTTCTTCTAGGTCCTTGTTAACTGTTTCTTGCATTTTGTCCATTCTATTTCCAAGATTTTGGATCATCCTTAATATCATTCTTCTGAATTCTTTTTCAGGTAGACTGCCTATTTCCTCTTCATTTGTTAGGTCTGGTGCATTTTTATCTTGCTCCTTCATCTGCTGTGTGTTTTTCTGTCTTCTCATTTTGCTTATCTTACTGTGTTTAGGGTCTCCTTTTTGCAGGCTGCAGGTTCGTAGTTCCTGTTGTTTTTGATGTTTGTCTCCAGTGGCTAAGGTTGTTTCAGTGGGCTGTGTAGGTTTCCTGGTGCAGGGGACTAGTCCCTGTGTTGTGGTGGATGAGGCTGGATCTTGTCTCTCTAGTGGGCAGGTTCACGTCTGGTGGTGTGTTTTGGGGTGTCTGTGGCCTTATTATGATTTTAGGCCGCCTCTCTGCTAGTGGGTGGGGTTGTGTTCCTGTTTTGCTAGTTGTTTGGCATAGGTTGTCCAGCACTGTGGCTTCTGGTCGTTGACTGAAGCTGGGTGCTGGTGTTAAGATGGAGGTCTCTGGGAGATTTCCGCCGTTTAATATTATGTGGAGCTGGGAGGTCTCTTGTTGACCAGTGTCCTGAAGTTGGCTCTCCTACCTCAGAGGCAGAGCCCTGACTCCTGGCTGGAGCACCAAGAGCCTTTTATCCACACGGCTCAGAATAAAAGGGAGAAAAAGTAGAGAGAATTAGTAGAAGTATGAGGAAAGAAAGAAGGAAAGGAGGGAAGGAAGGAAGGAAGAGAGAAGCAAAGAAGGAAGGAAGGAAAGAAAGGAGGGAGGGAGGGAGGGAGGAAGGAAGGAAGGAAGGAGGGAAAGAAGGAAAAAAGACAGAAAGAAAGAAGATACAGTAAAAAAAAATAAAGTATAATAAAGTTATTGAATTAAAAAATACTTAATTAGGGAAAAAAAAAGGGACGGATGGAACCTTAGGACAAATGTTGGAAGCAAAGCTATACAGAGAAAATCTTACACAGAAGCGTACACATACACCCTCACAAAAAGAGATAAACGGGGAAAAATCATAAATCTTCCTCTCAGAGACCGCCTCCTCAATTTGGGGTGATTCGTTGTCTAAAGGAAGGAGGGAAGGAAAGAAAGAAAGGAAGGAAGGAGGAAAGAAAGGACGAAGGTAAAGTATATTAAAGTTATTAAAATTAATTATTAAGAAAAAAATTTTTTTAAAAAACCATGGACGGATAGAACCCTAGGACAAATGGTGGAAGCAAGACTATACAGACAAGATCTCGCACAGAAGCATACACATTCACAAAAAGAGGAAAAGGAAAAAAAAAATCATAGATCTCGCTCCTGAAGTCCACCTCCTCAATTTCGGATCATTCCTTGTCTATTCAGGTATTCCACAGATGCAGGGTATATCAAGTTGATTGTGGAGCTTTAATCCGCTGCTTCTGAGGCTGCTGGGAGAGATTTCCCTTTCTCTTCTTTGTTCTCACAGCTCACAGGAGCTCAGCTTTGGATTTGGCCCTGCCTCTGAGTGTAGGTCGCTAGAGGGCGTCTGTTTTTTGCTCAGACAGGACGGGGTTAAAGGAGCCGCTGATTCGGGGGCTCTGGCACACTCAGGCCGGGGCGCGGGGGGGGAGGGAGGAGCACTGCGTGCTGGGCGGGCCTGCGGCGGCAGAGACCGGCGTGACGTTGCTCCAGCCTGAGGCCCGCCGTGCGTTCTCCCGGGGAAGTTGTCCCTGGGTGCCGGGAACCTGGCAGTGGTGGGCTGCACTCTGGGGTCCGCGCTTTTAGCTGCGGCTCGCGCCCGTCTCTGGGGTTCGCGCTTTTAGCCGCGGCTCGCGCCCGTCTCTGGGGTTCGCGCTTTTAGCCGCGGCTCGCGCCCGTCTCTGGAGTTCCTTTAAGCAGCGCTCTTAAACCCCTCTCCTCGCACACCAGGAAACAAAGAGGGAAGAAAAAGTCTCTTGCCTCTTCGGCAGGTGCAGGCTTTTCCCCGAACTCCCTCTCGGCTAGTCGTGGTGCACTAACCCCTTCAGGCTATGTTGAAGCCGCCAACCCCAGTCCTCTCCCTGCGCTCTGTCGGTTTGGAAACCGAAACCCGAGCCTCAGCTCGCAGCCCCGCCCGCCCCGGCGGGTGAGCAGACAAGCCTCTCGGGCTGGTGAGTGCCGCTCGGCACCGATCCTTTGTGCGGGAATCTCCCCGCTTTGCCCTCCGCACCCGTTGCTGTGCACTCCTCCACAGTTCCGAAGCTCCCCCCTCTGCCTCCCACAGTCTCCGCCCACGAAGGGGCTTCCTAGTGTGTGGAAACTTTTCCTCCTTCACAGCTTCCTCCCACTGGTGCATGTGCCGTCCCTATTCTTTTGTCTCTGTTTTTTCTTTTTTTCTTTTGCCCTACCCAGATACGTGGGGAGTTTCTTTCCTTTTGGGAGGTCTGAGGTCTTCTGCCAGCCTTCAGTAGGTGTTCTGTAGGAGTTGTTCCACGTGTAGATGTATTTCTGGTGTATCTGTGGGGAGGAAGGTGATCTCCGTGTCTTACTCTTCCGCCATCTTCAAGGTCCCCCCAAAGGATTTTGAAATGTTACAGTACCCATAAATACTTGAAAATCCTTCATCAAATCTTAAAAAGCTTTTTCATAAATTGAAGTATCAAACAGGTTGTTCAGGTGGAAAAAAAATGAAATTGCATCCCTGCCTCAGACCATATATGTCTTAGATAGGTTAAAGACTAAATGTCAAAATACAAAACTGTAAATTTGTCAGTAAAAATAAAAATTTGTAAATATCTTTTGGATATTGTGCAGGAAAAGACTTATTGAATAAGATATCAAAAAAGCTTTTTTTTTCTATAAAAGTTTAACAAATTTGATTCTATTAAAATTGAGAAAGACATGTTAAAAGAAAATGAAAAGGCATGCTATACCAGTGTATAGAATATATCTATAATTGCTTTCTATCAAAAAATATAAAGAAAACCTACAAGTCAGAGAAAAGTACACACACACAAGAACAGAAAAAAATGGACAAAAGACATGAATAGGCATTTTACATAAGGCCAATAAACAGAACAAGATGATGTGACAGGTGAAATACACATCAACAACTTTATGATGTTCTGTCTTATTCCTAATACATTGGCAAAATGTAAATCTGGCAATACCAGTGTTAGATACTATGATGATGGACAGGATCAATTATACACTTATAGTTGGAGCGTTAATTGATTTACAACTGAAGCAGTTTGCATTATTTTCTTACATTGATTATTCCCATGTCCTCTGACCCAGAAAGCCCATTTCTAGGTATTTACACATGAGATTCTCTTGCATCTGTGCATCAATGACAGGTTCAGAAACATTGTATCACTGATGTTCACAATAACAACAAGATTGGAAGCAACTCAAATGCCCATCAATGACCCTACATTCAAGGAATAAATTGTGATGGTGTATTTGGAAAATTGCATATTGTATGACAGTTTAAGATGAATCCAAGACTGTGAATGAATCTCAACAATATCCTACCATGTGAAAAATTAAGTTTCAAAGGTTGCTGATAACCCTTTTTTAGTGAAAGTGAAAAATATACTTTTTAGAAATACATGTAGCTGAAAATTTAGAATAGTCGAGGGAGGAAGTGGTAAAAGAAGAGCAAGAGGCCATTTGGTTAGATAGAATTTATTTTCAAGGTACTAGATTTTATTTTGGATGATGTGTAATGTTGTTTACTATACAATTAAAATACAGAAGTACATAAATAAGTACATAGAAGCTTGCCTTATATAGATTATTGATTACAATATTTCATAAATCAAAGTGTACATTAACCAATCCTGAACAATTGGCATCCATTGAAAATTAATAACTGTGGGGCAGTGGCTGTCTCATCCCATGTCTCAATAACATTTCAAAATCATTTTGTATTCCACACCATATCTTGGCATTCCATATACAAAATGGGTGTTCCTCATTTTATATGGACTTTAAATTCTTTCTCTATCCCTTTTCTCTCTATATTTTGATGGTTTTATTCTAGGCTTCTATATTGACATTACACACTTGAACATGGAGCGAAGGAGTATAAGTAATACTTAGTGTTATATCTTTCCCCCCACAAGTCTACCGTGCAGGTCAGTGCATGCAATTACACCATATACTGCAACAGCCTCTCTTCCTCTGTTGTGGATACAAGAGGCTTGTGGAAGTTTCACAGCAAAATTGAGCAGAAAATACAGAGAGTTTCCATATACCCCCTGCTCCTATCCAGGTTTGGGCTTGTCCCGCTATTAACATGTCTCACCATACTGGGACATTTGTTACAATTGATGAAAGTCATTGACACATCACTCAAAGTCCAGAATTTCCATTAGGGTTCACTCTGGGTGTTGTACTTTCTATGGGTTTTAACATTTGTGTAATGACATGTATCCACTGTTTGTTGGTGTCTTTTAATTACCCTTTTAAAGTCTTTTGGATTCTTCCATGTTAGGTTATAATCTCTACTATTATAGTATGTACAGCATTGTCTTGATCATTTTTTTAATTAGGTATATGTCTTCCCACTACTATGTTGATAAATATAGGAAAGAGCCTAAGTCTTACACTTTTTCATAGCCTCAGATCTATCAGAGTGCCTTAAAGATAGTAGAAACCCTATTAATTAATACTTATTAATTAACTAATTAAAACCCTATTAATGCTTATTGAATAAGTGAAATCTGGATATACAATTCATATTATGCCCATTTTTTTTTGATCAGCTTCATCTGAGTTCCCTGATGATTTCTGATTATAAAAAAAAAAAAGCCAGGACAGAGTTTTCATATATAGTGTCTTGTTTTTGATATCAAAACAGAGGTGATTTTTCTCATCACAAAGCAATAAGGGCACCAAAATGGAAAGACTTCTCCTTGAAAGAAAAATATGTCCATAGTTGAGTGTAAAAATTATTGAGAGCAACTTGTTCCAACAACGGTGAATGGTGATGTGGAGGTAGATGGAAGTAGGCAGCACACAAATAAACAGTGAAGAGTTTCCAGCACTTTGTCATGAGTCAACACTGAGAAAACTGCAGGCAGAGCAGGCAGGCTTGCTTCAATCAGAAGCTGGGGAGTTTTTAGAGCTGAGGATTTGGGCCTAAGGTGAGCACAAGTAGCAGAGTTGCAAACCCTGACAAGCTCTGCAAGTAGCAGCTGCAAATCAAAGAGCAACATCCATGTGTGCACAGTGTGGAAGGGACTGGAGGTTACAGACTGGTCTCTTCCGCTTCACCCACACACACAAACAGCAATCACTGACAAGAACATCACTTTTGAAGGGTCCAGTGAAGTTCTATTTATTTATTTATTTATTCATTTATTCATTCATTCATTCATTTGTATCCTTTGTACTTACTGTGAGGAATTTTTATCAGGAAGGATCCAGTTTAATAAATCTAATATATAAAAGTGGAAGTAAGACTATTTATGTTGTAGGAACAAATTTCTGTGCCTGATTTTGACTTCTAACAAAGGCATTTTAATCTGATCCATTTCAAAGTGATAACTGCTCCCGGTATATAGGCCCAAAAGTATAGTATAATTATATGTCTGTATTTTTGAAACCGTAGGATGCTGAATCAAAGTTGTCATCTCTGGGGAACACTCTGACATGTAACCTGTGTTATGCATCACCTTCCCTGAGAGTATGAGGAAAACTAATTCCATTCCTGGAAGGATAGGCCAACTCAGATGCAATTCACATTCAGAGTTCCTCTAAAAAGAAGATAATGAAACTATCTATATGGTATCCACGCATTTTCAGTGTCTGAAAAATAAAAGTAATTAGATATTCTTAATAAGTTGGTGCTCTCCATTCCTTTTAGAAATACTAGGGGGAAAAAAGAGAATGAAGGATCCATGTCCGGAGAGTGATTACTCGGAATTGAAATTATTTTTACTCAGCTTCACTGTAAAATTTCCCTTAGGTACATTCTATTTGTGGGAGCTAGAAAGGAGAAAGAAACACCACAAACTTCAAATTCATTTTTGGCTTCTATCTCTGTGCAAGTGAATTAGTTAAATATTTTCTTTTATGCAACAGAACATGTAACAAGAAAAATTCATTTAGTCATTAGCAGGCATTTGTTAGGCACTCTTGTACTGCTCATATTGTTAGTCACTAAAGACAAAGGGACATGAATAAACCAGCATGCCTGCCCTTGTAGAGGTCACAGCCTAGTAGAGGAAGAAAGAAGTACAATGTATTAAGGTATGCTGTCATGTAGAAATGTCCTGCATTTTGGTGCCACAGAGGAAGCATCCAATGTTTTGTGTGAGTTGGGAAGAGATGGTGTTGAATAAATAAGGATTCATAGATGAGGCAATATTAAATCCCAGTTTGAAAGATGAATAAGAATTTTTATGGCTGAAAAGGACGCCAAAAGGAAGGGCAGAAACACTTTGGACTTTGGAAATATAACTCTAAAACAAAAAGGAATATTTCTCATGCTGAATGTGTGTATTTCCTGGAGACTAAAGCTTAGATCACAAGAATGAACTTTGCAAGTAGGTGTATCCTTGAAACACTAAAAGTTTTTTAAAAATAATATATTCCCCCCTCGGGTTGTGAAAATATAATAATTCTTGCTCTTTGAACATAGAAGCATCATGAATAGTGGAAAGAGCATCAGCTTTGAGGTCTGGTGATCTTGAGTTGAGATACTACTTCAGCCACTCATGAGCTAAGTTACTCTCAGCCTGAATTTCCTCAGGTGTAAAGTTGTATGAAATTTCTACTTTGCAAGGTTTGGGATGGAGTAAAGGAGGCATTTATCTGAGAACTGAGAGCCCAGACCATGGACAAAAAGACACACTAGAATATTGTCTTTTGTTTTCCCCATCTGTTTTCTCAATTCTGAAAACATCATTTTACTGTGGTTGTATAATTTTGCTTTAAAGCTTCAAGATAAGTGTGGCTTTTGGCTTTGTTAGCCAAGATAATACTTTTAATCCTCATTAATTTAGAGGGTAAGCAATAAAGAAATCTGTGAAATAATTATGTCAACCATCCTGGAAAATGTATGTGTATCTAGTTAATATTTTTACTGATCTGAAAACTTAAGATAAATGTTACTAGGGTGGGAGAAAATGCCTTGAAATGAGCCTTACTGAATAGGCCTTGGAGAAAACATATGGCATTTAAACAATCTGGATGTCCTCTGAAATATGATTTTCTTGTTTAAGATTTTCTTGTTTAGGGAATGTTGATTATTTTACTTCTCATTTTACTGAAAGAAATATCAATGATATTTGCAGCAGCAGCAATAATTGAATATCTATTTCTCCTTATATTATCAAATTTAAGCATTACAAAATTGTTATGAAATGGCTCCCATTATCCACATTCTGCAAGTAAAAACCTTCTGAATTCACACAGGGAGTAGGTGGTGGAGCCAGTATTAGAATGCAGGTTTGTCTGACTCCAGTCTAGAGAATGTCTTCAGTGATGTAGTGCCTCTTACTCTCCCTGGATTATTAGAATGAAAGGAAATAATGTTCCTTAATTCTTCCTTTTTAGTACTCAAGATTGGGCAATATTTCAAAAGTTCTCTTGAATTTCTTTTTATTTATTTATTTATTTTATTTTTATGCGGTACGCGGGCCTCTCACTGTTGTGACCTCCCCCACTGCGGAGCACAGGATCTGGACATGCAGGCTCAGCAGCCATGGCTCACGGGCCTAGCCACTCCGCGACATGTGGGATCTTCCCAGACCGGGGCATGAACCCGTGTCCCCTGCATCGGCAGGCGGACTCTCAACCACTGTGCCACCAGGGAAGCCCTGAATTTCTTTTTCTACCTAGTGGATCTATTTTCATTTTCCCCAAAGAGACTGAAGTTTTCCCAGATACTAAGTTTCTGTACCTTCTCCTGGCTACAGACTTTCCTACTATTGTGTTCTTAGCTCTTCTTCTTCCATGTAATCTATGCTGGCATGCCCCAGCCCCTTTTCTGCTCCAGTGGTTGCCCCAGACAAGTGGAAGATGAGACATTATTTAGCCAGTGTTGAGCACCAACATTGACCTTATGTTCTCTTACTCTTACATAAGATTCAAATCTTTCACTAGACCTTTGACTTAGTATGCTTCTTCCTGTCTGGAAGACCAGATAACCTGAGAGACGTCATATCATTTCAGTCTCAAGAATATTCCTTCTTATAAATCATTAACCTTGGAATAAATTCATACACACCAATTCTTAGTAAATTCATTTGTCCTAGTCTCCTTAATGCCTAAGTATTTTTAAAGAGAACACGTTGTCATAAACCGTATGTTTTTAGATTTGGGCCCTATAGGCTGACCACTAGCCTCAACTGTTCTTTTATTGCTAGTTTATTGGGGCTGAGAATATAACAGATAACATCCTCAATCTCACATTTTATATTCCTGAATATTTTTATGATCTGTGTATACACACTTTATGAAAATTATACAACATTCTTTCCTCAAGAGGCCTAGCAGAGAGATTGAGTCTTGGATCATTTTACCCACAAAAGACAAGATGTAGAATAATATGTATTTCACAGTTTTATAGAACTGTTAGTCTCTTTAAAGGCACTTTAATCTAATCTTCATTTTTTTACATTGAGACAACTAATACCAGGATCATTTATGGGAAATACTGAATACAGATAATTAGTATGAAATAATTGGTAACTACTTCTAGCCCTATTTTCTTCTTAAAATTAGAGGATGATGGTTTTCTAAGAAGTATCATGTAGTGTTGAATAACATTTGTATGCCATATCAACATTAGATTCTTTGAATTCAATATCCACCGAAATCAGTATGTTTAAAAGTTGACTGAAAAACAAAATTCACCCAAATATGCTTTACACACTACCTTTTAGAAACTTTTAACCTAAGTTCTGCAATTCTACTAGAAGGATAGTAAACTAACTTTGCACAAAGGTACAATGAACAGTATTATTGGATATGTATATAAATAAAGATTGAATTAATGATAGATTGACTCTTGGAACTAGTTATTTGCACTTTGCTTTATTATTAGAGAGTTTTAGGTTAGGAAAGACCTATTCATCAAAGGCTTTTTTGGAGTCAGGCTTCTTTGGATTCCCTCATATCAATGTTTTCAAATTTCTTTCCAGTTGTACTATTGTAGATATTTGCTTCTTGACAGTTGTAGGGTTCTATAGCCAATGTTTACTATGTTTCCTAATTTTAATCACTACTTGTAGTTAAACATTACCTTTCTACACACGGCAAGATGGGTATCCTGAATAAAATGAAACAATATGGCCTCAGAAATATATATAGGTACTTAGTAATGTATAAATTAGAAAGAACTAGAACATTGAAAGAACTTGAATTATGCCCTGTTCTTTAACAATTAAATGGCAAATATCACTAACAATTAGATAAATCTTATAATGTAAACAAAAATAATTAATTGGAAAAGAATAGATACTAACTTTGCAAGATTTTTAATTTTTTGATATCAGAGAATAAATGTAACATTTATGTACATTTCTACAGATATATAAACTATCTTTAAGCTCCTATTTGAGTGAAAGATTTTACTAAAACTGGCAATAATTTTTACTAGCCTCTCTTAACCTGTAAAATTTACCTGCATAAGAGACCTAAAGGTACTTTTTTTCCACTTATCTTGGTTTCTCTGATGGTAGTAAATTTAATGAGACTGATTTTTCTGCTCCAGTTTATTTATGCATTTGCTCTATAAGAAGAAAATACAGCAAACTAACTTAAAGATTATTCTATTTTGGAACTGTCTTTTAAGTCACATATTGAATTTTAGTAGTGCTTTCAAACAGTACCATTCATAAGTCTCAGTAATTTGATAAAACAAAATATATTAACTTAATCAAGTATATTTTCAGACAATGTCATTTCAATCCCATATAAGAATGTCACTCTCAAAATATTTGTTATAGGAAAGCAGTTTACTCTTACCTTAGTCTGATTTATTTCATGTAACATTTTTGGGTTGGGAAAAGCAATTAAAATCCTACCTCAAGGAACAAGAAACATCTCAAATAAAAAACCTAACCTTACACCTAAAGCAATTAGAGAAAGAAGAACAAAAGAAACCAAAGTTAGCAGAATGAAAGAAATCACAAGGACCAGATCAGAAATAAATGAAAAAGAAATGAAGGAAACAATAGCAAAGATCAATAAAACTAAAAGCTGTTTCTTTGAGAAGATAAAGAAAATTGATAAACCATTAGCCAGACTCATCAAGAAAAAAAGGGAGATGACTCAAATCAAGAGAAGTAGAAATGAAAACGGAGAAGTAACAACTGACACTGAAGAAATACGAAGGATCATGAGAGATTACTACAAGCAACTACATGCCAATAAAATGGACAACCTGGAAGAAATGGACAAATTCTTAGAAAAGCACAATCATCCGAGACTGAACAAGGAAGAAATAGAAAATATAAACAGACCAATCACAAAGCACTGAAATTGAGAATGTGATTGAAAATCTTGCAACAAACAAAAGCTAAGGAACAGATGGCTTCACACGTGAATTCTATCAAACATTTAGAGAAGAGCTAACACCTACCCTTCTCAAACATTCCAAAATATAGCAGAGGAAGGAAGACACCCAAACTTATTCTACAAGGCCACTATCACCCTGATACCAGAATAAGACAAAGTTGTCACAAAAAAAAAGAAAACTACAGGTCAATATCACTGATGAACAGAGATGCAAAAATCATCAACAAAATACTAGCAGACAGAATACAACAGCACATTAAAAGGATCATACACCATGATCAAGTGGGCTGTATGCCAGGAATGCAAGGATTCTTCAATATACACAAATCAATCAATGCGATACACCATATTAACAAATTGAAGGAGAAAAACCATATGATCATCTCAATAGATGCAGAGAAATCTTTTGACAAAATTCAACACCCATTTATGATAAAAACTCTCCAGAAAGGAAGCATAGAGGGAACTTACCACAACATAATAAAGGCCATATATGACAAACCCACAGCCAACATCATTCTCAATGGTGAAAAACTGAAACCATTTCCTCTAAGATCAGGAACAAGACAAGGTTGTCCACTCTCACCACTATTTTTCCACATAATTTTGGAAGGTTTAGCCCCAGAAATCAAAGAAGAAAAAGAAATAAGAGGAATCCAAATTGGAAAAGAAGAAGTAAAACTGTCACTGTTTGCAGATGACATGATACTATACATAGAGATTCCTAAATATGCTACCAGAAAACTACTAGAGATAATCAATGAATTTGCTAAAGTAGCAGGATACAAAATTATGCATAGAAATCTCTTGCATTCCTATACACTAATGATGAAAAATCTGAAAGAGAAATTAAGGAAACACTCCCATTTACCATCACAACAAAATGAATAAAATACCTAGGAATAAACTTACTTAAAGGAGACAAAAGACCTGTATGCAGAAAACTATAAGACATTGATGAAAGAAATTAAAGATGTAACAAACAGGTGGAGAGATATACCATGTTCTTGGATTGGAAAACTCAACATTGTGAAAATGACTAAACTAACCAAAGCAACCTACAGATTCAATGTAATCCCTATCAAGCTACCAATGGCATTTTTCACAGGACTAGAACAAAAAATTTCACAATTTGTGTGGAAACACAAAAGACCCCAAACAGCCAAAGCAATCTTGAGAAAGAAAAATGGAGATGGAGGAATAAGGCTCTCTGACTTCAGACTATACTACAAAGCTACAGTAATCAAGACAGTATGGTACTGGCACAAAACCAGAAATATAGATGAGTGGAACAGCTTAGAAACCCCAGAGATAAACACACACACATATGATCACCTTATCTTTGATAAAGGAGGCAAGAATATAGAGTAGAGAAAAGACAGCCTCTTCAAGAATTCGTGCTGGGAAAACTGGACAGCTACATGTAAAATAATGAAATCAGAACACTCCCTAACACCATACAGAAAAATAAGCTCAAAATGGATTAAAGAGCTAAATTTAAGGCCAGACAGTATAAAACTCCTAGAGGAAAATATAGGCTGAACACACTATGACATAAATCACACCAAGACCGTTTTTGACCCACATCCTAGAGAAATAGAATTAAAAACAAAAATAAACAAATAGAACCTAATGAAACTTAAAAGCTTTTGCACAGCAAAGTAAACCATAAATAAGACAGAAAGGCAGTTCTCAGAGTGGGAGAAAACATTTGCAAAAGAAGCAAGTGACAAGGATTCAACTCTAAAATTTACCAGCAGCTCATGCAGCTCAATATCAAAAACAAAACAAAACAAAACAAAAAAAACAAAACAAAAAACAACCCAGTCCATAAATGAACAGAAGACCTAAATAGACATTTCTCCCAAGAAAATATACAGATTGCCAACAAACACATGAAAGGATGTTCAACATCATTAATCATTAGAAAAATGCAGATCAAAACTACAATGAGGTATCACCTCACACTGGTCAGAATGGCCATCATTAAAAAATCTACAAACAATAAATGCTGGAGAGGGTGTGGAGAAAAGGGAACCCTCTTGCACTGTTGGTGGGAATGTAAATTGGTACAGCCACTATGGAGAACAGTATGGAAGTTCCTTAAAAATCTAAAAATAGAACTACCATACGACCCAGCAATCCCACTACTGGGCATATATCTTGAGAAAACCATAATTCAAAAAAAGTCATGTACCACAATGTTCACTGCAGCTCTATTTACAATAGCCAGGACATGGAAACAACCTAAGTGTCCATCGACAGGTGAATGGATAAAGAAGAAAGGCTCATGTATACAATGGATATTACTCAGCCATAAAAAGAAATGAAATTGAGTTATTTATAGTGAGGTGGATGGACCTAGAGATCTCATACAGAGTGAAATAAGTCAGAAAGAGAAAAACAAATACCGTATGCTAACACATATATATGGAATCTATAAACAAACAAAACAAACAAATATATATTTCTGAGGAACCTAGGGGCAGGACAGGAATTAAGATGCTGATGTAGAAAATGGACTTGAGGACACAGGGAAGAGGAAGGGTAAGCTGAGACGAAGTTCAAGAGTGGGCATGAACATATATACACCACCAAATGTAAAACAGATAGCTAGTAGGAAGCAGCCACATAGCACAGGGAGATCAGCTAGATGCTTTGTGACCACTTAGAAGGGTGGGATAGCAAGAGTAGGAGGGAGATGCAACAGGGAGGAGATATGATGATATATGTATATGTATAGCTGGTTCACTTTGCTATAAAGCAGAAGGTAACACACCATTTTAAAGCAATTATGCTCCAATAAAGACGTTAAAAAAAAAAAAAGAAAATGTGTCTTCAGGCATTCCATCTGGATATGTGTCTTGCATTCCATGTGGATATGTGTATTTCACACAAATTGGCATGAAGGCATAAATCCATATTCATGTAATAAGCACAATTGAAAGTTAGTCAATGTAATAATGTTTATCTCTTGAAATAATATATGCAATAAGTCTTAAATTTATGAACTGTCTCTAATGTATGAACCTGTATTATGTAAGTACTAAACTATCTATTGATAAATTTTATGATTGATTCATTGCCTCTCTAATATGATAATATAAATTAAACTCAATTAGGATCAAGAAATATTTATTCAACAACTACTATTTTGCAAAACGCTCTTCAAATACACAAGGCACTATTTAAACATCTAATTCTACACAGATACAAATTTGCTTATAGCCATACAGTCAATACCTGTTTAGAACATTCTATGTATTAGGCCCTGCATTTCCTATGGGGAATAATATGATCACTGTTCTTATGAAATTTATAATCTGGGAAATTCTTCTCCTTCAAGAATCTTCTGGGCTTCCCTGGTGGCGCAGTGATTGAGGGTCCGCCTGCCAATGCATGGGACATGGGTTCGTGCCCCGGTCTGGGAAGATCCCACATGCCGTGGAGTGGCTGGGCCCATGAGCCATGGCCGCTGAGCCTGCGCGTCCGGAGCCTGTGCTCCGCAATGGGAGATAATGCCACGACAGTGAGAGGCCAGCGTACTGCAAAAAAAAAAAAAAAAAAACTTCCATTTTAATTACAAAGTCTAAAATAAAAGAACTTGAAAGACTAGAAAATATTAACTGAGTTCTTGGCTGTGAAAAAAGGTATTTATTAGCCATTAACTCTTATCATGATTTAACTTTTTTTTTTTTTTTTTGCGGTACGCGGGCCTCTCACTTTGTGGCCTCTTCCGTGCGGATCACAGGCTCCAGACGCGCAGGCTCAGCAGCCATGGCTCACGGGCCCAGCTGCTCTGCGGCATGTGGGATCCTCCTGGACCGGGGCATGAACCCGTGTCCCCTGCATTGGCAGGCGGGCTCTCAACCACTGTGCCACCGCGGAAGCCCCATGCTTTAACTTTTTAATTGCAGTCAATATGGAATCTGCAATGTTTTCAAGTCACATTCAGCTAACATAAGTTGCAATTGTTATGATAAAAAATGTTTTATCTTTTACTTCCATGTTGGCCAATAGCACATAAATGTAACAAACCATTGACTACTTACTTGGACAAGATGTATTTGAATTTTTACATTGATATTTCAACTGAAATGTTATTGTTAATTCACCTGAAGAGCAGTTGGAAAGTTTAGATTTGTACGTTTTAGATTAACAGAATTAAACCATTGAACTTCTCCTCTAGGACCTCAGCAAGTTAGATTTTTGTTAGTAAAATATGTATTTTGAGCAT
Source organism: Delphinapterus leucas (assembly GCF_059928025.1). NCBI lineage: Eukaryota > Metazoa > Chordata > Mammalia > Artiodactyla > Monodontidae > Delphinapterus > Delphinapterus leucas. The sequence goes on along the minus strand of NC_143146.1, from coordinate 39,653,144 downwards.
TGGTAGTATATATGCTATACACAGTGTGTGTACAATACATTCTACATATTAACTATGTATGCATATATTCATGTATCCTATGTTGTGACACACATAGTAGAACAATTGATGATCATAAAATATTTTTTTATTATACAGCTATTATGGGAAATTTATTTAATAATTTAATTTAAAATTCATTACTCATCCATTAGGTCAATACTGAAATATTTATGTGCACGCAAATCTTCAGGGGATCTTTTTAAAATGCAGATTCCTGAACCCAACTTCCAAAGATTTTCATCCAGTATGTTTGGAGGCCTGCATTTCTAACTCTCAGGTAACACTGATGCATAGACTTCAGTGTGAGGAGCATTACACTAGATTTATAAGTCTCTATTAGATTATAATCTACTTGGAAGCCTTGTACCTTAGTATCTTTCTTCCTCAAACTGCATGTTTTATCAAAGACAAACATCTGAGACACAGGAATACTTACATCAAGATTACGTATGCAAAAAAAAAAAAGATTACATATGCAACTATGAGGGCAAACCTAAGAGATTTATAGTGTAATGAAACATGTCTTACTGGTAAGAAAAAAAAAAGGAAAAAAAAGAAAAAAGAGGCATCACCAGAGACGCTGTATGGTGATCCTACCTTAATCGGTATTCTCATATTATTCCCATATTATTAAACATGAGTAATCCAACATTCAGAGCTGTATCCACTAGAAGTTTAAGAATATTCTTGGAGGAGAAAAAAAGATTTCCATAGAATTAATTTGAATAAGAGAGTACTTACAAATCTTATTTTTTAAAAAACAAGTTAGTGGAAAAACAAAGTACATAAATTAATGGGTATTTTATATAATTCTTGACACAAAAAGCTAAATAGACAAGAACACTGTTAGTTTCTCAGAATTTAACTAATATCAGAACATAGTCTATTACTTTGTCGACCACCAGGAGAGAGGTTCTGACAGATGTTTTAGTGAGGAGGAGGTGGAATTTTATAACAGAAGTCATTAAATAAGCTTTATAGTTAGTTGTAAATGAATTTGTAGAAAATGCATACAGTTCTCAGTTTAATAAAGCATTTAAACATTATTTGTAAGCTCTTTGACATCAAAGTGTTTTAGAAGTTTTCAGATATGATTTTGAACTTTGTTTTGAAGAATTCTACATTACAGTTATAATGAGGATTCCAGCAACAAAATAAACAACTACATTTAAAAGCACACTGTATAGAATTCTGTATTAACAAGGATTGTTTCTCTGGGTACACTATAACTTATGAATCACGGTGAATTCATGGCTATTTTGTCCCTTTCTTTTGTCAGCTGCATAAAATAGTAGCCATGATTTCTGAGTATTGAGAATCATCTTAGTAATATATATTTTGCTGTTCTATTCTAATATTCATTTTCCTTTTAAATAAAAAACGGCTAAAACAAAACACTTGTAATGAGAGCCAGATCTTGCTTTTCTCTATTCTCATTTTTAACCAAACCAGTTTCTTTTACAATAAATATGAAGGCTTTTAAAAGGTAAAACTATAACACAATGATGTTTTATTTAATAGATGTCTGTTTCCATTTCCTAATATTTCTGGCAACCAATGTAGAAAGACTATAAAATTGCAGTGATTTTGAACTTGATATCTACTCTAAAATCTGTTTAAAAATACATTTCTACTGAAAAACCAAACCACTAATGTTTTAGAATGATATCTGAGTGCTTTTATTTTAAAGATGGAATAGTTATTAGAAAAGTATGTAAAAGTAAATAGAAAAAAAGTGTAGCAAAATATCAAAGATGTCTGTATTATCACAGTCCTGGGTTTGATGCAGAAGTGCCATTTAGCATTTATTCCTACAGGAGAGAGCCATTCAGGAAACCCTGGAAAATTATCCAGTCCATGTTAGTCATATGCCATGCAGGGGTATGTTTGAGCAAAATCCTAGAGGTCTTATACTTGATTACAAGTTGAGCTGTTTTCATTCCCCATAACCCTCTATTAGTTTATAACCTCCCAGTGTCAGAAAATTTTCTTGCTATAAATCCACTGAATCATTTCAACAACCTCTGGGTAAAAGCTACACCTGTTCCATATATAAATGGTCTAACAGGCTTTATTGTTAATGTATGAGCTATACAGAGTCAAAATAAATGCTATTGTTAATGATATTCAAAGTTTGTGATGCTAACCAAGAACTATGATAATATACTTTCTTCATTTTGGGCAAAAAGGAAAATGGAAGACTGAACAAACCAGTTAAGATAATAGCAAAAGTTCAGTTAGGACTCTTAAAATATTCATGCTCCAAAAGACCCCAAGCTTTTTGTAGTTGGAAAAAATTTTTATAGAGCAGAGAAAAGGAAAGGGTGCCAATTTCACACCCTAATGCCATCTCTTCTTGCATTCAACTCCTAACATAAAATCCAGATTTATTTTCTATGTTCATTATTCATAATTTCTTCTTTCTCTCACTCTATCTCAACTTCTGCTGTGGATTGACAAATTCATCAGATTTGTGGGTGGCCATTGTCTAAATGTTGTAACTATGTGTTGGTTAGGTCAAAGTATTAGTCAAAATTATTTGAAGATTTATAACTTCTCTACTAACTTTTTGTTTTAGAAATAATGAAGAGACGGGTCTGTGCTCTTTTTGAATTTCTTCACCCCTCGCACCTTTTATACAAAACTGGACTTTTCTCATTAAGTTAGACTTCTGTGTTCATGAAAACTCAAGGATTTATAAAATGATTTCTTCCTAGGGAAGAGATATCATTTATATATACTTGGAAAATGCTTAGATAAGACTATGCCGTGAGCTCTATGATCATTTTAGTAAACTATTAAGAATTATATGCTATCATATAATATAAGAAATTACATTCATTTATAAATTTTCTTTCACCTGACTTATCAAACCAATTATTCTTATTACCAACTAGCTTAGTGTTTGTTTCTGTTTTGCTTTCTTTACAATTGTTGCCATAATTTTATGTGTCAGCAGATTGGCCATCTTTGTAATTGATGAAAATTACATATTATTTCAACTTTGTTAATAATGACAGACCAAGAATTGAAATACATTATAGCAGAACCTTAATATATCAGTCCTTAAATGAGTAACATTATTAACTGAAAAATAAAATGACACACTATACATTTTAATGAGTGTACATTTTAATGAATCTCAAAAAAGTTTGGAAGTCATTGGCAGTGTTTTACTTCTTATGGTTTTATAATAAGCTGTTCAACAAGAATAGGAAAATATAGTTAGTGTTTTAAGTTTAAAGAAATCTAATTTTATACTACTACTAATAGGCCTCTAGGTTTTAATATAATCCATTATATAATGGAGTGTTTTTTTTTTATTTTTGAACATGTAAGAAATTGTTGTCTCCGAGTATTTACTCCCAAAGGTAATCCTTTTCGGCTGAGAAGGTCATTGGGGAATTAGGATCTGAGCTCTTATTAGAATAAATACGTTATCTATTTTTTGCAGTATGTTTTATTTGTCGTGATCACTGTGACTGCTTAGATAACGTCTCCATTTTTATACTTTGCTTAGACATCTATGTGTCACCCTCTCCATAGAATGTCAGTGGCTGAGAAATCGGAAATGGAGGAATCAAAAATTTTCAGACCATTCCGTTATAGTATTAGTGACTATAAAAGATTATGTTTGAACTTAGTGGTATAATTTTAGAGTAAGCAATAGAAGGCAGGAGAAGCTGTATTAGCTAGGGCTTATCTAGCCTAAGATTTACACACAAAGGTGGTCAAGCTGAATGTTAATATCAGACAATCCAAGGTTTGGTAGAAGGAAATAAGAAATGCTTACGCTGTTCCCATTAGATAAGGAAAAGAATGAGGAAAGCAAGGTAGAAGATAACCTGTCTCCTGTGTTCTTTCTCCAACTAGTTTTTTCTGTCAGTATTTTCATGAAACTTCAAGAAAAACAATTTAGTGTTTCCTAAAACACCTTGATTTCATGAGTCAGTTTCCATTATTGCAAAGGAGAATGAGGATTGTTTTCCATGCTAATTAATCTGTCACCATGGGTCCACAGATGCAGAAAACTGCCTGTGATTTAATATATTCATCAGCAGAAGAAATATTTTTAAATAAGGCTTTAATTTTAAGCAAACACAACTAAAATCTATTTTTTATTCTCCAGATGACAGTTGGGAAATGTTTGTCTGGAAATAGTTATGATTATAAGTATCTCCCACCCGGGTTCACTTTGTTGTTTACAAACTGACCGGGCTTGCTATGTGCTGATTTACACATGCTTTGGGGAGTATTATCTTACCTTTTAAAAATGGCCACTTTTGAAAGTTTTCTTCAAAATGATGATAGTATTCAGTATGATATATAAAATATAAAATCATTATGATAAAATTAATAATTCTAGGGGGAACCTTCAAGAAGGTGGAGGAGTAAGACGTGGAGATCACCTTCCTCCCCACAGATACATCAGATATACATCTACATGTGGAAAAACTCCTACAGAACACCTACTCAACGCTGGCAGAAGGCCTCAGACTTCCCAAAAAGCAAGAAACTCCCCATGTACCTGGGTAGGGCAAAAGAATAAAGAAAAAGAACAGGGATGGGGCCTGCACCTCGGGGAGGGAGCAGTGAAGGCGGAAAACTTTCCACACACTAGTAAGCACCTTCACTGGTGGAGACGGGGGGTGGGTGGGGGGAAGCTTCAGAGCCATGGACGAGGGTGCAGAAACTGGGGCAGAGGGCAAAATGGAGAGATTCCCACACAGAGGATCGGTGTTGACAAGAAGTCATCAACCTGAGAGGCTTGTCTGCTCATCCGCTGGGGCAAGTGGGGGCTGGGAGATGAGGCTCCGGCTTTGGAGTTCAGATCCCAGGGAGAGGACTAAGGTTGGCTGCGTGAACACAGCCAGAAGGGAGCTAGTGTACCACAGCTAGCCAGGAGGGAGTCCAGAAAATAGTCTGGAACTGCCTAAGAGGCAAGAGACCATTGTTTCAGGGTGCTCAAGGAGAGGGGATTCTCCTAAACGAGCTCCAGAGACAGGCACGAGCCACAGCTATCAGCACAGACACAAGAGATGGGCATGAAATGCTAAGGCTGCTGCTGCAGCCACCTGGAATCTTGTGTGTAAGCACAGGTCACTATCCACACCTCCCCTCCCAGAACCCTGTGCAGCCCACAACTGCCAGTGTCCCGTGATCCAGGGACAACTTTCCCGGGAGAACACATGGCACACCTTAGGCTGTCACAATGTGGTGTGGGTCTCTGAAGCTGCAGGCTCACCCCACATTCCATACCCCTCTCTCCCCTCGCCCTGAGTGAGCCAGAGCTCCCTAATCATCTGCTATTTTGACCCCATCCTCTCTGGACAGGGAACAGACGCCTTCAGGTGACCTACAGGTGGGGTGGGTGTGGGGGATAATCCAAAACTGAACCCCAGGAGCTGTGCAAACAAAGAAGAGAAAGAGAAATTTCTCCCAGCAGCCTCGTGAGCAGCAGATTAAATCTCCACAATCAACTTGATGTACACTGCATCTGTGGAATACCTAAATAGATAGCAAAACATCCCAAAACTGAGGCAGTGAACTTTGGGAGCAACTGTGAACTTGGGGTTTGCTCTCTGCATCTAATTTGTATTGGTTTGGTTGCTCTCTTCCTTCATTTTATATATATATATATTTTTTCTTTTTTATCTTTTCGTGAGTGTGTATGTGTATGATTCTTTGTGTGATTTTGTCTGTATAGCTTTGCTTTTACCATTTGTCCTAGGGTTCTGTCTGACTGTTTTTTATTTTTAGTATAATTTTTAGCACTTGTTATCATTGGTGCATTTGCTTTTTGGTTTGGTTGTCTCTTCTTTCTTTCTTTCTTTTTTTTACTTTTAATTTTATTTTTTATTTTAATAACTTTATTTTATTTTTCTTTCTTTCTTGTTTTTCTCCCTTTTCTTCTGAGCCGTGTAGCTGACATGGTCTTGCTGCTCTGGCCACGTGTCAGGCTTGAGCCTCTAAGGTGGGAGAGCTGAGTTCAGGACATTGGACCACCAGAGACCTCCTGGCCCCAAGAAATATCAAATGATGAAAGCTCTCCCAGAGATCTCCATCTCAATGCTAAGACCCAGCTCCACTCAAAGACCAGCCAGCTCCAGTGGTGGACACCCCATGCCAAACAACTAGTGAGAAAGGAACAAAACAACATCCATTAGCAGAGAGGCTGCCTAAAATCATAATAAGATCAAAGACACCCAAAAACACATCACCAGATGTGCTCCTACTTACCAGAAAGACAAGATCCAGTCTCATCCACAAGAACACAGGCACAACTCCCCTCCACCAGGAAGCCTACATAACACACTGAACCAACTGTACCCACTGGTAGCAGAAACCAAAAACAGTGAGAACTACAAACCTGAAGCTGGTGAAAAGGAGACCGCAAACACAGTAAGTTAAGCAAAATGAGAAGACAGAGAAATACATAGCAGATGAAGGAACAAGGTAAAAACACACAAGACCAAACAAATGAAGAGGAAATAGGTAGTCTACCTGAAAACGAATTCAGAGTAATGATACTAAAGATGACCTAAAATCTTGGAAATAGAATGGAGAAAATACAAGAAACGTTTAGCAAGGACTTAGAAGAATTAAAGAGCAAACAAACGATGATGAACAATACAATAAATGAAATTTAAAAATCTCTAGAAGGAATCAATGCAGAATAACTGAGGCAGAAGAATGGATAAATGATGTGGAAGATAAGAGTGGAAATAACTACCACAGAACAGATTAAAGAAAAAAGAGTGAAAAGAATTGACAACAGTCTCAGAGACCTCTGGGACAACATTAAACATACTAACATTGTAATTCTAGGGGACCCAGATGAAGAAGAGAAAAATAAAGGGACTGAGAAGATATTTCAAGAGATTATGGTTGAAAACTTCCCTAATATGGGAAAATAAATAGTCAATCAAGTCCAGGAAGCACAGAGAGTCCCATACAGGTTAAATTCAAGGAGAATCCACCAAGACACATATTAAACAAATTATCAAAAAATAACTAAAAAGAAAAAAAATCTTAAAAGCAGTAGCAAAAAGCAACAAATAACATACAGAGAATCCCCATAAGGTTGACAGCTGATCTTTCAGCAGAAACTCTGCAAGCCAGAAGGGAGTGGCAGGACATACTTAAACTGATGAAAGGGAAAAATGTACAACCAACATTACTTTTCCCAGCAAGGATCTCATTCAGATTCAAAAGAGAAATTAAAAACTTTACACACAAGCGAAAGCTAAGAGGATTCAGCACCACCATACCAGCTTTACAACAAATGCTGAAGGAACTTCTCTAGGCAGGAAACACAAGAGAAGGGAAAAACGTACAATTACAAACCCAAACCAATTAATAAAATGGTAATAGGAACATACATATAGATAACTACCTTAAATGTAAATGGATTAAATGCTCCAACCAAAAGACATAAACTGGCTGAATGGAAATGAAAACAAGACCCATATATACACTGTCTGCAAGAGTCCCACTTCAGACCTAGGGACACATACAGATTGAAAGTGAGAGTATGGAAAAAGACATCCCATGCAAATGGAAATGAAAAGAAAGCTGGAATAGCAATTCTTATATCAGACAAAATAGGCTTTAAAATAAAGACGATTACAAGAGAGAAAGAAGGACACTACATAATGATCAAGAGATTGATCCAAGAAGAAGATATAACAACTGTAAATATTTATGCACCCAACACAGATACACCTCAATACATAAGGCAAATGTTAAAAGTCATAAAAGGTTAAATCGACAGTAACACAGTAATAGTAGGGGATTTTAACACCCCACTTTCACCAATGGACAGAACATCCAAAATGAAAATAAATAAGGAAACACAAGCTTTAAATAATATATTATACAAGATGGACTTAATTGTTATTTATGGGACATTCCATCCAAATACAACAGAATAAACTTTCTTCTCATGTGCTCATGGAATATTCTCCAGGATAGATCATATCTTGGATCACAAATCAAGTCTTGGTAAATTTAAGAAAATTGAAATCATATCAAGTATATTTTCTGACCACAATGTTATGAGAAAGGATATCAATTACAGGAAAAAAAAACTTAAAAATTCAAACATATGGAAGCTAAACAATATACTGCCAAATAACCAAGAGATCACTAATAAATCAAAGGGGAAATCAAAAAATACCTAGAAAAAAATGACAATGAAAAAACAATGGCCCAGAAACTATGGGATACAGCAAAAGCAGTTCAAAGAGGGAAGTTTATAGCAATACAATCCTACCTTAAAAACAAGAGAAATCTCATATAAACAACCTAACCTTACACCTAAAGCAATTAGAGAAAGAAGAAGAGGAAGAAGAAAAAAAAAAAGAAACAAAGTTAGCAGAAGGAAAGAAATCATAAAGATCAGAACAGAAATAAATGAAAGAAACAATAGCAAATATCAATGAAACTAAATGCTTGTTCTTTAAAAAGAGAAACAAAATTGATAGACCATTAGCCAGACTGATAAAAAAAAAAAAAAAGAGAGAAGACTCAAATCAATAGAATTAGAAATGAAAAAAAGAAGTAAAAATTGACACTGCAGAAATACAAAGGATCATGTGAGGTTACTACAAGCAACTCTATGCCAATAAAATGGACAACCTGGAAGAAATTGACACATTGTTATAAAAGAACAACTTCCATGACTGAACCAGGAAGAAACAGAAAATATAAACAGACCAATCACAAACACTGAAATTGAGACTGTGATTAAAATTCTTCCAACAAACATAAGCCCAGGACTAGGTGGCTTAACAGGCGAATTCTATCAAACATTTAGAGAAGAGCTAACACCTATCCTTCTCAAACTCTTCCAAAATATAGCAGAGGGAGGAACACTCTGAAACTCATTCTACAAGGCCACCATCACTCTGATACCAAAACCAGACAGAGATATCACGAAAAAAAACAAGAAAACTACAGGGCAATATCACTGATGAACAGAGATACAAAAATCCTCAACAAAATACCAGGAAACAGAATCCAACAGCACATTAAAAGGTTCATACAACATGATCACATGGGGTTTATCTCAGGAATGCAAGGATTCTTCAATATACACAAATCAATCAATGTGATAAACCATATTAACAAACTGAAGGAGAAAAATGATATGATCATCTTAATAGACACAGAAAAAGCTTTTGACAAAATTCAACACCCATTTATGATAAAAACCCTCCAGGATGTAGGCATAGAGGGAATTTACCTCAACATAATAAAGGCCATGTATGACAAACCCACAGCCAGCATCATTCTCAATGGTGAAAAACTGAAACCATTTCCTCTAAGATCAGGAATAAGACAAGATTGTCCATTCTCACCACTATTTTTCCACATAGTTTTGGAAGTTTTAGCCACAGTAATCAGAGAAGAAAAAAAAATAAAAGGAATCCAAATTGGAAAAGAAGTAAAACTGTCAGTGTTTGCAGATTACATGACCCTATACATAGAGAATTCTATATATGCTACCAGAAAACTACAAGGACTAATTAGTGAATTTG